>NC_081572.1:14689548-14910124 GCF_022355385.1 Mustela nigripes
AGCCCGATGCGGGGCTCGATCCCAGGACCCTGAGATCATGACCCGAGCCGAAGGCAGCAGCCCAAACCACTGAGCCACCCAGGCGCCCCTACATTTGTATCTTTTGAAAAAATAAGTTTTTTCTTAAATAACGTGAGAAATTAAGTAGAGTCTTATTTTTCTCCACTGAGAACTTCTACCTTGACTTCCTACAAAAAAACAAACACTAACAATGGAGGAAAGGACAGAAGGGTTTCGTAACATCACTTTCACTTCCTTAACAAGGTAAGATACTGAATATAGACTGAAAAACTCCCTCTTTCTATATCCTCAAATGATCTGAAATCTTTCACAACTGATAGACTTGATGCAGTTTTCCCACCCAGACACATTCTAAAGAAACTTCCAATTCACTAACATGGCCCTGCTGTGGACAAAGCCAGGGCCATTCTGTTGGGCTAGGAATAGCATCACATCACAGGAGAATCCCAGTCTCTTTCTGATGCTCATAAATGACACAGTGTCAGTGTGTTTGGAAGCCATAACTCCGAGTAGAGCTGGAGTCCTGACTTCCTTTCCTAGCAAAGTGGTAAACCCCACAGCGGTAGAATAAGAGCAGAAGAGCAAAACACCAGCAGTTGAAATGGCTTCCAATTCTGATACCAGAAATAAAATTCAACTGGCAAGCCAAATAAAAGATGAAAATTACTCTTCCATGCCCAATCAACCCCATCACTCAGCCAGGGACTCCAAAGGGATCACTCCAGGGAACACAGCTTTCATAAGTTCAATGCTTTCTGAGAGCTGCAGCACACGCGAATACAACCACTGATCAGAAGGAAGACTTACCGCCTCTCCCCGTTGTGCTCAAACTTGATTCTGACGTCGCTCTGCCAAAGGAATGATAGACAGGTTAGTGGGTTCTCTGTGTTATCTGTGGCATGTGTGAGCCTGCCATTCCCAGGTAAGCTTCAGGTAGTCCTTTAGCAACGTTAGACAAACATCCCTGATGCCTCCTGTTCCAGCTTCTCTACCTCATATGCATTCCTTTCCAATGAGTTGGGAGCCTTCCAGTTCTAACCTCAGGAGCAAGAAAGCTCTTGGGACAAGATCCCCAAGTAGCGGCCCCAGATCAGGTGCAACGCTCTGACAGGTCATTTCTAAGTTCTACACTCATTTACACAACAGACACTGGAGTTTCTCTCACCATATCACCTCCTGGCCAGGATACCTTTCCTTCTTGGCTGATGTGACTGAACAGAAAGAGAAATCTTGGGATGGATACTTCCTAGCTATGGGTCCGCAAACAAGTTACTTATCTGTAGTTTTCCAGTGTACAGTGGGGCTAAACATACCTAATTTGCAGAGCTGCAATGAGAACTAAACAACATAATGTAAATAAAACACCAGATACAAAGTAGACATGTGATAAATGGTTGCTGCTGCTACTACAGATTTCGGAGTTCCTTTATTTTATTTATTTATTTTTTTAAGATTGTATTTATTTATTTGACAGAGATCACAAGTAGGCAGAGAGGCAGGCAGAGAGAGAGGAGAAAGCAGGCTCCCTGCTGAGCAGAGAACCTGATATGGGGCTCGATCCCAGGACCCTGGGATCATGACCTATGCTGAAGGCAGAGGCTTTAACCCACTGAGCCACCCAGGCGCCCCCTGAGTTCCTTTCAATACTACTCCCAGTGGGGTAAAGTAGGATTCTGGACAAGTAACTGCAGAACTGTTCCCGATTTGCCCTAAATGACCATCATGGGTAACCTGTAAGGTGCAGGAGGACATGAACTGCATCTATCTTGTTTCTGTACCCCCAGTGAAAAGCAAGGGGACTGGTATATAATACCTGAGCTTACTATTTATCCAAATGGATTAATTGGGTAAAGAACAGAATTGTGTAAAGAGTGTAAATATCAGAAATAGGAGGAAGTTGAAGCATCAGAATGCTAAGAAATAAATCAAGGCGGAAGAGATATTGTAAAGGGCAAACAAATGACTCAAAGGAGTTTAAAATGGCAGGAAAAGGGAAGAGATACTATAGAAGAAAAGAACAGGTACACAGAAAAAAGAAAAGACTGTCAGGAAACCAACAAATAATAGAGATGGAGGAGAGAAAGAGTACATAATCAGTGAATAAGAAGTATACCGAGAATAAAGAGAAATTAATAGACTGTGGCTTGGAAGAAAGAAGAAGGTTCTAGAGTCTCTTTAGATGAGAAGCACAGAGCAGAGAGAGAAGACGACAGAATGGGACAGAATGTCAAAGGTAGGGTGGATACATAAAGGACTTCCTTTACCCAAGAGATTAGAAGGTTAGAATTCTCCTCCAGTCCACTGGCCTGCACAGGTGGTTCTAATTTACACTCTAAAAATGACTGAGGATCTCAAAGAGCTTTTGTTTATATAGATTGCATCTACTGAGATTTGCTATATGAGAAATTAAAACAGAAAATTAAATTTATTTTATATACTTTAACTAAAAATATTACATGTTAACATAAACACATTGTTATAAAAATAACCATATATTTTTAGAGTTTAGTGAGAAAACACAAATTTCTTTAATGCATAGCTTAACAGGAGAAAGCTGGGTTCTCATGTCAGCTTCTGGTTTTAATCTGTTGTGATAACACATATCATGTAGCTTCTGGAAAACTCTACTGTACATTCTTAAGAGAATGAAGGTAAAAAGGGCAAGTAACATTTTAGTATTCATATGAAAATAGTTTTGACCTCAGGGACCCCCTGTAAAGTTCTTGGGAACTTCCTAGGTATTCCTAGCCCACAGCTTGAGAATCACTGAATCAAAATATAAGAATGCACTCTTCTAACCCATTATTTTATTTTTTTTTCAAAGATTTATTATTTATCTGACACAGATTGAGAGAGAGACATAAAGAGAGGGAACACAGCAAGGGGAGTGGGGGGGGCAAGCAAGCTTCCTGCTGAGCAGGGAGCTGGATGTGGGGCTTGATCCCAAGACCCTGGGATCATGACCTGAGCCAAAGGAAGACGCTTAACAACTGAGCAACCCAAGTGCCCCCCATTATTTTAAAGACAAGGTATAGTTGGGGCTCAAAAAGCTTCATATCCCTGAAAAGTTCACATGCTAAACAGTGGACAACAAAGCTCCCTGACCTGCAATGTGATAACTCCTCAAAACAGTCCTGATCTTGCCCTCTCATCTTTTTTTTTTTTTTTTAAAGATTTTATTTATTTTTTTGACAGAGAGGCAGAGAGGCAGGCAGAAAGGAAGGGAAGCAGACTCCCTGCCCAGCAGAGAGCCCGATGCGGGGCTTGATCCCAGGACTCTGGGATCATGACCTGAGCCGAAGGCAGAGGCTTAGCCCACTGAGCCACCCAGGCGCCCCAACCTCTCATCTTTTAATGTAACACACAGACCACTTTATCCACTAACAGTATATGAAAATAGCTAATGTTTATTGAGCATTTGCTGTGTACTAAGCCTCGTTCTAAACATGTTCCATTTATCAGTTAAACAAACCCTCACAACAGATACTGTTACTGTCCTGTTTTAGAAGAGAAACTGAGTTACAATGAAGTTAAATAAGTCCCCTCAGTGTCACCATGCTTTAAAGAGTGAGCCAGGATTCAAACCCTGGAAGCCCAGCCCTTGACCACCATCCTAGCTACAACTTCAGTGTCTCAGAGGCAAAGGAGGTTTATTTTAGTCACAGATGCAGGGCTTCAGTGGGAGAAACTATCAAAGGATCTTTTGTGACCTTACTTTTTGGAACTCATGGTGGAAATGGAGTAATAATGGAGTCAGAACCAGGAGACTGAGGTAGCAGTCATGTAACAAGCTATAGGTACAGGGACTGGAAAACCAGCAGTGGAGGCTTTGACTGAGGTTGTGAGTAGACAGGGATGAAGGAGCTAGAATGGGAAGGTCAGTGTCTGCATCCGGTCTGCACTTGCGTGTGCATGCTACCGTGTGTACGTATGTGGGTGTGTCTGGGCATGCGTGGATTCCCAAGCAGCAAGGCGGGGCAGAGAGAGTTACTATGTGGATTTAAGGTTTATGCAAGTGACAGCAGTTTTTGGTCTTCTTCTCCTTCCCTGAAATGCTGAGCAGTTAGCATGGCCAGGGCTCCCCATGGCACAGTGCCTATGACAGGGTGCTGTGCACCGACATGCCACCTCCAGCTGCCTACACGCTCTAGTCCCCCAGCCAGCTCAGTGCGCAGCCCCGTCTGCCCCTGCAGGTCGGTTACGACAGCCCTGCACCTCCTGCTGCTCGCAGCCCAGCACACCTTGGTATAGCGCTCACTATTACTATTTTTTATTGATAGATTTTATTTTTTTAAATTTATTTGAAAGACAGAGATCACAAGTAGGCAGAGAGGCAGGCAGAGAGAGAGAGAAGGAAGCAGGCTCCCTGCTGAGCAGAGAGCCCAATGTGAGGCTCGATTCCAGGATCCTAGAATCATGACCCGAGCCAAAAGCAGAGGCTTTAACCCACTGAGCCACCCAGGTACCCCTGGATTTTATTTTCAGAACTGTTTTTGGTTTTCAGAAAAATTGAGCAGATAGAGCCCACATATTCTTCCCCACCAGTCTCCTCTATTGACATCATACATTAGTACGGTACATTTGTTTTTGTTACAATTAACTAACCAATACCGATGTATTACTTAAGGTTCATAGTTTGTTCAGATTCCCTTAGGGCTTATTTCTTTCTGTTGATTAAAAAAAAAAAAAAATGTAGGGCATGCCTGGGTGGCTCAGGCAGTTGGGCTTCTGACTCTTGATTTTGGCTCAGGGCATGATCTCAGGATTGTGAAATCGAGCCCCAGGTTAGACTCTGTGCTCAGCAGAGTCTGCTTGAGATTCTCTCTCTCCCTTTGACTGTCCCTTTCTTCCCTAGCTGGCACATTCTCTCTCCCTCTCATGTGCTCTCTCTTCCCCCCTTCAAAATAAATAAATAAGCAAATCTTGATTTTTCTCTAACTTTTTATAGCAGTAAAAAAGCATACAGCAATAGCTCTTAAACTGGGACATTATACTTTGATGCATTTATAAAGGAATCTCCTCTGTCCCTTTGTGGGACTGAAGGAACTAAATTTATTTCATCTCGGTCGTAATTCAAGCACTATTCTATGTGAATTCAGTTAGAAAGGGGATTAAACTTTTGCCTTACACCATAAATCACCCCTACTCAAGACTAACCAGGCCTGTGCTTAGTAAGCAGCATAAACAAAGATGCCTCATGCTCTGAATCCCTTCTCTGATGTGGTGACAGCCTTTCGCTAGCAGGATGCCTGCAGGTACCCCACGGGTGCCCACATCTGCCAAGCTCCTAAATCTGCGTTTCCCCCTGTCAGGCTGACCAGAATAAGCCATGGATACAGAAAGTTCAGACAAAGATAACTTTCTTCAGTCCCTCCTGCCAACCATCCTCCTTGCCTCTCTGAGACATTTCACACTGGTGGCCAAATCCTCTATAATGAGGTTCTCTCCTCCCTTGCCTTCTGGGACTCTGTCCCAGCACAGACAACCTGCCACCACTCTAACCACTTCTGCTTCTTTGCTGGTTCCTCTTCCTCATGCCTTCTCCCACCCCTCCCCCAACATGTGATGTTCCTTGATGTTTGTGGACTTTCTGCCTCTGGATTTCTCCCCCTTCTTCACATCTTCTCTTCAGTAGGGATAAAAAATAGGCAACTTATAAATAGAAAATCCCCAAATCTCTGACCATCCCCAATCTCTCACATGAAACTTCCTCTGTCTGCCCTGTAACTGAAGCAGGTAAGTCATTGGTAAGAATGCAGCATTAGAGTCAAACCATCTGGCTTCAACTCCTGGCTCTACGACCTCCTAACTACATGATCTTGAATTTGACTAACCTGTGACTCAGTTTCCGCATCTGTAATGTGCAAACAGTAACAATATTTATCTCATGGAATTATCAGAAGAATTAAATAAAATATTAGGTAAAGATATGAGAATAGTGCCTGGGACATAGCAAGTGCTCAATAAATGTTAACGCAAGTCCATGAGCCTTTAGCCAAAACCCGTGGGACCAAATGCGTGTCAGGGTGCACACTGTAGACACAGGGAGGCAGTATACATGTTCCATGGATGATGTAATGCCTCCCCCCAGGGGAGGGTGTCTGGGGCAGCACTTACATGCCACAGGCAGAATACGAACAGGTATTCCCCCATGCTTCTCTGCATCACTTAGCCTCTCCTGAAGTTAGTTTGGGGCTTTCTGACTAGTTCTCACCAAGAGCTGGAAACATCACTGAGCTCTATACTCCCTTCCCTGGCAGCCATGTCCCAGGTCAGTGTGGCTGCCGTCAACCAGGGTCCTGACTGTGGGGAAGGAACACTGTCTTTCCCTTGCCCATACTGGGGATATTGTGTTAAGTCACCTAAGATCTAGGGTTTTTCTAGTAACATAGTACAAGCTAGTTTTTGTAGTGAAAAGTATGAATGCTCACAATAAGTAGAATAAAGACTATAAATAGCCCTGCATCCACTCAAGCCAGGTTTTGCTGCCGAACGAGTTTGCCACAAACTGAAAAAAGAAAAAAAAGCCTTTTCAGTTTCTAGTACTCTTTGGATTTCAGAATTGCAGATAAGTGATGGTGGACCTGCAAAAAAATCACACACACACACAATCTGAGTTTTTTTTCACTATGACCTCAAACTCAACCTGGCTCCATGTATGTCTGCACCAACTGCCCTCCTAAACTGGTCCCCTTCTCAGCACTGCCACTTCTCACAATGGTACTACAGCCCCCTTGGCTGCAGACTCAAACCTCTGAGTTCTGCTTGATCCTTTCCGTCCTCTCCCTTCCAATTCTCCCTTCAAAGGCCTCTGTTATAGCACCCCACTTCTCATTCTCTCTGTCCTTTCTCTCACTGAGCCCCTTTCCCCTCACCCCTGGATTCCTAAGGGAGCCTCTGTACTTCTCAGCTCCCTTTTCCAACACATTCTACACTCCTCTGTAGTGCTGAACATTTTAACCATGGCTTTTGCCATGTCCCTTCCTTGTTCAAAAAGCAATCAGTGACACCCCTGACCTATGGAATAAAGTCTAAATTCTCAGCTGTCATTCAAAGCCCTTTGAATTTACTCTCACTCAGTTTACCGAGACATCTCACGCTGTTCTCAGCAGGAATGCTCTCTGCAGCCCAATCATCCTGAAAAAACCCATGTTCATTCTTTCCCCTAGGCCTTTAACCAGCTTCCCAATTTGGAATGCCACCCTTCCTCCCTGCCACCTAACTAAACATTCACACATCTTCACAGTTCAAGTGCTACCTCCTCCAGAAATGAGTCTGTAACTCCTTTGGCTCAAGTTCACCTTTCACTTTTCTGGTTTTTTACAGCACTCACTGGTTGTACCATACATTTAGGCACAGTTACATCCCATCACAGTTTCTTTTTTTTAAATATTTGTTTATTTATTTATTTGAGAGAGAGAGAGAGCACAGGGTGGGGGAGCAGAGGGAGAAAGAGAATCCCAAGCAGACTCCCCACTGAGCACAGAGCCCAATGCAGGGCTCGATCTCATGACCCTGAGACCACAGCCAATCTTAACCGACTGCAGCATCCAGGATCCCCACCTCAGTTTATTTTTTTCGTGTATTTCTCAGTTCCCAAGAGGACTGTATGATTCTCAGAGTACAGGGAACATATTTCATTGTATGTCTAAGGCTGGACTAAAGGCACATATTGAACTGAAGGAGAGGGGCCATCTTGCTAAGAAAAAGAATTCCAGTACAAAAATTCAGATCTAGGCAAGTTCAAGTTCCCTGCCCACCATAGCCAATCCAGTAACAGTGAGGGCCATGGCCAGGAGGATAGTGCAGGTTGAACTACAGATTTGGCAACTTAGCAGGCATGACAGGAGTAACCAACAATGATACCAGACTATTTTTTTTTTTTAAGATTTTATTTATTTATTTGTCAGAGAGAGCGAGAGAGTACAAGCATGGGGAGTGGCAGGCAGAGGGAGAGGCAGGCTCCCTGCCAAGCGAGGAGCCTGACGTGGGACTCGATCCCAGAACCCTGGGATCATGACCTGAGCTGAAGGCAGGCGCCCAACCTACTGAGCCATGCGGGCATCCTAATGATACCACACTTAAGTAGAAATAACCTTCTCTAATCTAAACTCAAAAACTGAACATGCAACAAAGAGAGCTCCCAGGAATCCCCGTAAAAATCAGAATTTATTAAACAAGGCTTGTGAAACAATCTGAATTGACAAAGTCCTCATTTAGCCATTGTTCTGAGTGCCCTCTCTGATGCTGTAGACCTCTTTTCCCTGTATTTGCTAGGTATCATTGATGGCTCCCCCATCTTTGGTACTGGAGTCCTTATTTTGACAAAGATAGTAAATAAATGAGAAGAAAAAAGAAAAGGACAACAAAAATAATTTTGTGTGACTCTGGAAAGTCCTAAGAGATCAATGGAAGAGACGATTATAAGGCACCCTTCTCTGCCCTAGTTCTTTCCATATCCTCAGTCCTTGCATTTTATCTGGCATGCAGGAGCAGTTCAGTGAGTATCTGAATGAATCAGTGATTAAATGGCTTATTACTTATCTGTGGCTGCCTAATAAATCACCACATATAAATAAATAAATTTATATTTTATCAACACATATAAATAATACAAAAAATACTATATAAACACATAAACATAAACATACATATATGTATATAAAATATATGTAAAGCAATCTTCTTATAAAATGTCAGACTTATATATTGCTTTATGTTTTATTTCCAAACTAGCCAGACTATCTTATCAACAACCTTTGAAAGAGAAAGGAAGTCCTGAAGAGCCAGGTCTATCACAGTAAAAGCAAAGACCGTCTGCTCAATCACTGACCTTGCTGGAAGAACAGCCCCTAGAATTCTCCTCCTTTAGAACTGAGAGCCAAGAGCTCTGCCCTGCTCGTGCCTGCAGTGAGGAAAGCAATTTTTCCATTCTGAAGCTCCTACTAGTGAACATCTGCAAGGTCAGACCCAGCAGACCCTGAGTTCTGTTCAAGACTTACCAGTTTGGTAAGATTTGAGAAAAACTGGAATTAAAGATTCTCTTTCGGGCAGTGGGGTGGCTCAGTTGGTTAAGCATCTGTCTTCGGCTCAGGCCAGGATCTCAGGGTCCAGGGATTGAGTTCTGGGGTGAGCTCCCCGCTCAGCAGGCAGTCTGGTTCTCCCTCTCCCCTTTGCCCCTCCTACCCGCTCACGCTCTCCCTCTCTCTCTCAAATAAATAAATAAAATCTTTAATAAATAGAGTATCTATTTCTTCCCCTACTGGGATTTTTAGAAGTTAGGATAGCCTCAGAGGTTTGCAAAGGACTATCTGGTAACAATCCAATAAGGGCAAAAAACCTTAACCCTTTCAGAGTTCCATGACAGTATGCAGAGTTCTGATTAGAAACTTCTGTCAGAGCTCATACTGCAATGCCAGAACAGAAGTGATGTAATCACTACCACTTTACATCTGTACATTTGTTTCATAATGTACAAGATGCTTTACATTCTACAATCTTACAACAACTTTTAAGAGGTAGACACAGTGGGTATTATTATGTCTATATATCCGATGGAAAAACTGAGGTTTAGAAAGATTATTAGACTTAGACATAGTAAAATTACTGTGACCAGGAGTCAGAAGATATGACTCCTGAGTTTGCATCCTAGCTCTACTCAACAACTTTGTGTAAGCACTTTGCAAACTCTAAAGTATTATACATGTACTATGGTTGTTGTTACTATCGTTAACTGTTGTTGTTGAAAGCACTATGTACACTATAAAATCCTAAGTTAATGGATCAGTAACAATGACTTCCAAGCCAGTGCTCTTTTCACTCCACTAAGCCATCAGCTTCACAGAGATACTGCACCTGCTGATACAGCACTGAGTTAAGACCAGGAAAGGGATGCTGCTCATCGAGGTCTGCAAAACTGTCCACATGGCCCAGGCCACCTGGGATGGGCCACACATTTAAGAATGTTCAGCCAGCTTTAATCAGGATGTAGGCTTCCAGGGATCTAATGTACAGGAGGAAGAAGAAAGCACAGATCCTGCCTCCTAGCAAACAGTTCATAGCTAAGCACCTCACTGCCCATGTACTTCCATAGCTACTCAGAATGCTTAGTTGTTGCGAAATGCATTCTCTTCTTCAATTAGTTACCTATTTTATTCACTTAAGGAAGAGGATGTCTGAAGTCCTACCAAGCAGAGATATTAGGTCCTAACCTAATATCTATTTTCCAGTTCTTCCAGGCCTCAGCTCCCAACCCCCAATATTTCTGTCAATGAACCCACAGCTCTTCTGGCTTTCCTTTCCTGTGTCCAGCTTGAGCTCCATGAGGCAATGGCAATCTCAGCTCTGCCCTGCAGCCAACACTGCCCTTCTCACGCTGAAGTAAGCACTCTTTGCCTGTGCTGGCGCCATCACCTGCCTGAATAGGCAACTTTTCCTGCTGGCCAAAACACTTAGTTACTTTCAGCTGGAACTCTGCAATTAGAATCTTTAGTCCTATTTAACATCTCCTAGCTAATTTGGCATCTCTTAGACATTTAAATTAGGTTTTAGTCTTTCATTCCTCTCTCCCAAGTATAGACCTCGGGCAGAAGAACTGGTAATGGAGAAAATGGTTTAATCCTATCCTAAGCCCAAAGAAACAAAAACAATAATATTAATAAATACGGATTCGGTCTATAAAATGTCAAGTCCCAGGTTAACAGATTATTAACATCACCAGACTCTTGGGCCAGGTTCTTTTCATTACACTAAGCTGTAAACACATCTCCCTCCAAGGTTCCCCCTACCCCCATTTCACCCCCTCCTTCTTAGAAATGTATTCACTGAGACTTTTTCCCCAAGTTTCCACTTTTGGATTTTGCTGAAGAATACCCCTCCTGGTCAGAAGCTGAACATCTGCTACAGTTCCCAGGAGACACCATTCTACAACCTTGACTTTATTAAGGGAAAAAGTAATCTTGACATTGTCATTGTCTTTTATCCAATATTAGCATAAACTTTGAGCTTCCATTTCTAAACAGCCATACTAGTTCCACAGCTCCATGTTTCCCCCAGACCCCCCTGCCTCCTGGAATAGAATCTTAGCTAGGCTTCCCATTGTGAACTTATCACAATGTGCAGAAACACATGATGTTTGTGGAGGAATGAACATCCCAATGAATTGCTAAACACCTCAAGCATGCTCTTATTTTCTTGCCCAGCAAGCCGAGAGTCCCTTATATAATATTATAAAGTTGTGCTGTCCAAGCCAGTAGCCACTAGCCACATATGCCTATTTTAATTAAAATTAAATAAAATCTAAAATTCACTGCCTCAGTGGCTCAATAGCTACGTGTGGCTAGTGGCTACTACACTGGACAGCACAGATACAGAACCCTTCTATCATCACACAGAGTATACTGAACAGCACTGACAGATGCTGCTTATGAACAATACTGTTCTGTGACATGGTGACTAAAAGCACAGAACATAGGTAATGAGTAACCAGTGCTCCCTACAAATCCACGAAAATGACTTGCCTAGGAAATGAACTCCACACTCTTCCTGTACTTGGATCAGATCTGAAAGCACATTTTAGCTTTATGAGTAATTTGGTTCCTTACCAAAAATTTCTTTTCCTCACCGGCCCCTGCACATGAGCTTGTTGTTAGTGTGGGGCTCTTCAGAAGGGCTGAGCTGCTGCTGTTGTGTTTTTTCTTTAAAAACAAACAGACTGAGGTTAATAATCTGTATCCTCCATGCAACAGAAAAAAAACTGATGATATTCAAGTAAATTTTAGGTACTCAGACCCACTACCTCTTAAGATTACTTCTTAACCAATAGGCAATCCTTTTTTACAGCCTTCTCCCTTCATAACCACGGACTTGACTTTAGTAACACAGCGGCAGGCACAGGACAAGATCAGGACTTTTCTTACAACAGGTTTTAGGTTTTAATCAGAAGGATCTCTAAAAGGTAATCTCCCTTCAAGGAATAGATCAGGGACCACCACGCTACCCTCCTCTTCCCAGCCTGGTTCCTTTGGGTCTTCCAACTCAAGAAAGCTTCCCCTTTTCACCTAACTGATATCCACGCTAACAGCCCCATTTGGAGAAAGATCAGCTGACTGGAGCAGCACACTCCACCATAGGAAGACAGGAAGGAAAGTGAGGTCATTAGGCTCAAGCCTGGGGGAGGGGACTCACTTCTGGTAAAATGCTCCTTCCAAAAGCAGCTTTGAATAGAAGAGAGTTACCACAACGCAGAACCCACACAATAAGACAGAATAATGTATGAAAATAGCAAAAGAATGGGCCCTATTCTGTTGTTCCCCCAGTTCTGTAAGGTTGCCATAAAAATGAAAGCAGCTTTCTAAACTAATCCTTCTGTTATATCATGAAACAAAAGGACTCAGGGTCCCTAGTTTTCCTAAAGGCAGGAAATACTCTGAGAGGCTATATCTAGCAGACCTTAGACAGTAAGTTTTAGGGCCTTACTTTTTCTCTAGGAACCAAGGATTCTTCAGAACAATTGGTAAATAAGGTGCAAATCAGGAAAGAGGTTAGCTGATAATGAAGAGACACGCAAGGGAAAATGGCAAGGACAAATTTTCATCAAACACACCAAATATAGCCATACAATACAGCACTAGATACCCATTAGGGAGGAAAGCTCTCCGTCATTCACTCTTCACTGCAGGCCAAAGAACCCAGGTATCAGGGAGTTTATAAAGGACATTGGAGGCCAGAAGGTGGTTCTCAACAGTGCATGAGTTTAAGTGTTAATAAAAATAGGAACTGTTTTCCTAAAGAAGCACACAACTGTCAATAAAATAGGCACCCTCAACTACCTGAGTTACTATGAGGGGAAACAACTGAAAAACAACAGATATTATTGTTTCCTTTAGAATATATTGTATGACATTTTATTAAATAAATTTTCCTTCTAAATTATATTTTAGATAAGCTAATAGTAAAATTAATTACTTTTTCCTAAGCCTATACTGTAAGGTAGTTAAAAACCTTCTGAGTTAGAGATTATGAATCTGGATTAAACATTTGCCAAATCATCAGTAAAGGAACAGTTATATGAATCCTGTCTCTATAAATGAAGGAATTACTCTTGTTCTCTACAGATGAACAGTAGGCACAAGGTCAGATACACAAGGCTTTGGGACTCCAGATCATGACCCACACCTGACTGGGTTATATCACTTACTATTTAACAGACTGTGAAAGAAAGAGGCCAATAGCACTCAAGCCTAGTAGTAGAGCATCCTTGGCTTCTCAAATATTTCCCTTCCCAGCAATTTAGTTGGTCTTGCCATGGCCACACACACACCTGCCTATTTGGGTGACCTGTGTCTTTGTTCTTCATGGTCTCATATCCAGGCACCCGGGGACGTCGGCTCATCTGGAGGGCCACCAGATCCTTCATGATTGAGTTCAATGCCTCCTGTTCATCTGTAACGAAAGAGAGCACATGGGTTAAGATACTTTAATAGGGTTAAGATACTTTAATAGTTAAGTGTTGAATCACTAAATTGTACACGTGAAACTAATATTACGCTGTATATTAACTAACTGGAATTTAAATAAAAACTTAAAAATACAGGCCAGCAAATTACTATCAAAAATTATATCACTGAGCACCTGGGTGGCTCAGTGGGTTAAAGCCTCTGCCTTCGGCTCAGGTCATGATCCCAAGGTCCTGGGATAGAGTCCCACATTGGGCTCTCTGCTTAGCAGGGAGACTGCTTCCTCCTCTCTCTCTGCCTGCTTCTCTGTCTACTTGTGATCCTTATCAAATAACTAATAAATAAATAAAATCTTTTAAAAAAAAAAGAAAAAAATTATATGACTAATAGGGAGTTCTGCCCAGGTAAAATGACAGACCCTGTAACTATAATCGCATGCATCTGATGTCTGAAGAATAGCTAAATGAGGTCAGACTATGGGCACTTAAATTTTAATGGATTCTTAACAAATCTCCAATAAGATTTCTGGCAGCAATATTTACCAGTTCACTGGTGGCAAGGGAGGTGCTCAAACAGGGCAATTCTTCCAGTGCCAGAGAAACTCAACCAGGAAAAACAGATAAAAAGTTGGAGCGAACAACAACATAGCACAGTGTAGTAAGGTCGCGAGTGAAAAGATGAATTCTCAGAGAGCTGATTATGGGTCAGAGTCACACACAGACTTATTCTTAGAGCATCCCATGTAGAAGAGCACATTCTCAAAGGTACCAAACAAGGACCTCTGCTTTGAACAGAAGTTGTTTTACAAGCCTACTCTTTGAATGCTCCCTCCCAACTCTTTACAAGTTTATAGGCCTTCTGCTTCCCATAGGGAAGCCAAAAGGCAGCTCTATTGTTTTTCTTCCCTAACTGACCAAGCAATGCATTGTCTCTGCCTTACTGGTATTACTTTTAATCCCCTTTTCTTGAACTAGCATAGACTACTAGAATTCTTTTTTTTTTTTTAAGATTTTATTTATTTATTTATTTGAAAGAGAGACAGTGAGAGAGAGCATGAGCGAGGAGAAGGTCAGAGAGCGAAGCAGACTCCCCATGGAGCTGGGAGCCTGATGTGGGACTCGATCCCGGGACTCCGGGATCATGACCCGAGCCAAAGGCAGTCGTCCAACCAACTGAGCCACCCAGGCATCCCGACTACTAGAATTCTCACGCACCGAAGACGACTGGACAAAAAACCCAGAACCCAAACCAGCCCAATTCCATGTTTTGCAAAATTCTCCCAGGTCCTTGAGGAGAGCATTTGGGAGTTGAAAATAAATCTGTTGATCTGGAAAAGAATATGAAAGATGAGTTGTTACACGTTTTGGTGACAAGTGAGTCACTTGGGGACCTGGAGCACACCTTAGAAGTAAGTACAAGAGACTCCACCCAGAGAGTACCTATTTTTTGTCTTTCGTCGTTGTGCCTTGAAAATGTTCTAACACCCTGTGAAAAGAACATTTAGTGTAGGAAGTAAAACTGTGCTATTTGCCTCTTCCCTCTTTCTAGATCAGATGTGCTTAAGTGCCAACATGTCCTCTGAGGAGGTTCAGGAAAGGAAGGAGAAAGGCACCCATGTGAAGGTTTTTGCCTGCTCATAAAAGTAAAATTAGACTTAAAATGTTCAGAGAAAAATACCACTAGAGTAGCTTTCCATCCAATTCCATTTCAAATTATGTAGCAAAGTGTATATGAAAGTTGATGTATAAATGGGATAGTGAATGTAAAGGAAGTAGGTATCTACAGAAAAACATGTCAAAATTTAAACATATACATCCCAAGATAAAACAGTCACAGTGGAAAACAAACAAAGAAACAAACACACAAAAGTCCTATCAATTGTTTTATATTTTCTAGCAGTTTCCCTATAAGCTCCTTTTTTTTTTTTTAAGATTTTATTTGTTTATTTGACAGACAGAGATCACAAGTAGACAGAGAGGCAGGCAGAGAGATAGAGAGGGAAACAGGCTCCCCGCTGAGTAGAGACCCGATGCAGGACTCGATCCCAGGACCCTGGAATCACGACCTAAGCCGAAGGCAGAGGCCCAACCCACTGAGCCACCCAGGCGCCCTCCCTATAAGCTCCTTAAAGAAAGGAAACTTGTATGATATTTTGTTTTGTTTTTTAACCTCCCAACCAAGATTTAAAAATTAGAGCATAACATCTAAGCTCGAAGACTGGCTTATATATATAATATGTATAGGCTTACATATTAAGCTAGTTTATATACTATTTAATATATGTGTGTACAATTTTGGGGCCAACTGTAGCAGTAAATTGGGATCATCACTATAAAGAGAATTATGACTAGGTAGGTGTTTTCTGAGGCACATCCAGTGATATTCCAAACAGAAAAATACATGGAGTTTTCAGTATCAAGGGAACCACCCTGAGAATTGGTAATTTCAGAGATGCACAATACACAAGCTTTTCAAGTCAAATCCACAACAAGTAGAACTACAGAATCATTTCTAATTCTGTATAAGATGATTCTATTATAAGAGCTGGTTTATCAGGTTGACAAATTTAGTTTCCGGGAAGCTAACCAATTCCTGGCATTACTTCATGGATAAACTTGTTTGGTAGTTCCAGGGCTGAGAACACACTAGAGGAATGGTTTGGCACTATCTCTTAAAACCCAGGATAACTGACAAAATGGACACAGGAATATAGGATCTGATTTTTGTCAAAGCCGAAAACACTGCTAAAGGCAGACAGCTTCTTAAATGGATACTTCAAACTGAGGATGTGGATAAAGACAGGAAGTAAATCAAGTGGCTCTTTTAGGCATTTCTTCCTGGATTGAGATTTTTAACTGAATTATCAGCACTCTAGTATGATATTCCTCAAAAACAAAACCAAATAAACAAAACTTTTAAAAACAAATAGCAGCTTTCTTAGAGTACAGCAATCATTTACATGCACTTTGAAGTCAGAAAGACCTGGGTTTAAGGAGGCTTTCAACAGATCACTGATTCCCTTTAAGCCTCAGTTTCCTCATCTGTAAAATGGAGATAATAAAAGTATCATCTCACAGAGCTGCTGTAAGAGCTAAAGGAAAAAGAACTTACAAATTATTCCTCATGGTACCTAACTAACACTTAGTAATGCTAAAAAAATGCTGGCTATTTATCGTCAATGGGAAAAAGGTCAGTGGAAAAAGACTGGACACTATTTAACCCTAATGCTTAATTTTTCCTGGATATTTATTAGTCATTAACAACAGCCATTTACTGAGTACCTATATTTATTATACATTAGATAGTTCCAAGTTCTTATACATTAGATAGTTTCAAGATGTTCAAACTCTAGGGGTAAAAGAATGAATGAGACCCAAATACAAGCTTACACAAATAAAGCGATGGACTTAGACAATATACAGACCAGACTACATAAACACGCACATGTAAAAAAAATTTTTACAATGAGTAGCAAGAGGTTTTATAGATGATTTTACATAATTATTAGCAGAATAAGGATTTTTTCAATAAAGCAAGCTGTTCCAGCTACACAGGAGAGCTTAAAAAATGAACTGAAGACGAGAAAGAACCTAAAAGCAAGTGAGGGGACTGAGGGGAAGAAAAGCGGGTCAGGGACTGATCCTCAATGAGTACTAATCCTTATCGAATAGAGTAGGAAGAAAGTATGCTGGCAAAGAAACCTTTAAGAGGAGTGGGAAAAAAACAAACAAACAAAAAAACCCAAAAAAACAATGAGAGTGACACCAGAGCAGTCAGGACCAAAGAAGGACAGTGGCAGGCATAGGTCAGGCAGGTCCAATAGAGCGGCAGATGCAGAAACAAAATTTTAAAGGAAATCAAGAAGCTGGAGATTAAAAGGAAACTGGAAGTAGTAGAAATCAACAATTCATTTCTGAACTTTACACATGAGCAACTTGAAGCTGGGGTAATAGTTAGTGTGCTATAACCTTGAAAAGATTTCCTGAGGATGGAGGTGGTTTGACACACTTAAACGCTACCAGGAAGAGGCAGAGAGGAAGAAGTTTGTTCTAGAGGTTAAGAGGCTATGACTACAGAGAGGAGTATTCATAGAAAAGAGAAAAGAAGGTATCTATGAAAAAAGGATTAGAGTTCAGGCTTAAAAAGTGGAAACTCTCAAGCAGTTTTAAGCAGACTGCTATCCATAAAAATCCAGCAGCATAGACTTTTTCTTCTCTGGATACACTGACCTATGGTCTGGGGGTTGCCAGGCAACACGTTCTTTCTCCTTACCTCCAGCACGAAGTCAATCTTGCAGAGTGAACTATTACTTCCATCTAAAAGTAGGGTCTTAAGGCACTCCCACTTACGAATTCCCTTAGCTAAAAACACAGAAAAATTTCTAGTAACACATTGTCCTTCAGTAAACATTGTTGTCCTTATGATATCTGTGTACTATGTCAGACACTCTCCCCTTTCCATATATATAAATCTCAAAAATAATGTTTTAATTGTTGTTTTCACTTTAACTAACGTTATTTCTTCACGTGGCCAGCGCTCTACTCAGCAGTGCCAGACTGTCCGATCACGCTGCTCACCCAGGAGATGCTGTTTTCAGTGTCCCTGAGTCAGATTTTATTACCTTCTCCCCCCCTTTCTTTTTTTTCTTTAAAGATTTTATTTACTTATTTGACAGACAGAGATCACAAGCCGGCAGACAGGCAGGCTGAAGGAGCAGGAAGCAGGCTCCCTGCAGAGCAGAGAGCCCGATGGGGAACTCGATCCCAGGACTCTGAGACCATGACCTGAGCCGAAGGCAGAGGCTTAACCCACTGAGCCACCCAGGCACCCCCCCTTTTTTTCTCCCCCTCTCTTTAAAGATTTTATTTATTTGGCAGACAGAGAGAGAGGATGACAGAGGGAGGAAGACAGAGGGAGAGAGAGAAGCGTACTCTCCACTGAGCAGGGAACCCCGCATGGGCTTGATCCCAGGTCCCTGGAATCATGACCTAAGCTGAGGGCAGACACTTAACCAACTGAGCCACCCACGCACCCCCAGATTTTACTATCTTGATCTTCATAACATTTCACATATTCCCACTGCCTTCACCTTGTCAGAACCTGGGCAAACATTATTTTATAGTGGCAAACATTATCTTATAGTAAGCACAAACAAAAAGGCCTGAGCCTGAATTCACAAGAAACTTTTTTCCTTCACAGACATGGCTGAACCTTTGCTAGATCTCAAAGTCAAATTCTGGTGTTTATTTTTCTGTTTCTGGGATATAACAGCCCTTCCAAAGAAACTAACCGCTAAAAATTTTTTTTATTTTTAAAGTTTTTCTTTATTTATTTGAGAGAGAAAGGGAGCAAGAGTGAGAGAGTCACTGAGGACAAGCTGGGGAAAGGCAGAGGGAGAGGGAGAAGCAATGTTCGCACTTAGCAGGACGCCTGACATGGGATTTGATCCCAGGCCCCCAAGATCATGACCTGAGCCAAAGGCAGACACTTAACTGACTGAGCCACCTAGGCACCCCCAAAATTTAAAAATACATATTACAAAGTAAGCTGTTGCTTCCTCATAAGAATCAACATATCACCACTATATTTTATTTTAATGTTTAATGAAATTAACCTAAAGGTCTGGAAACTATAAAATTATGTAGGTCGATCCCAAAACTATAGAATTGATCTCTCGCTCCCAGGCATCTTTACACGGTTTGGACAAAGTATCTACAATACCCCTTGTACTCACTTGTTTACATGTTTCAGGTTCAACTTACCTTCTTAAGGTAACTTGTTAAGGCAGGATAAATACAGATATAGGGTTTAGTACTGCTCCCAACACATAAGAGCCAATAAATAAATGAATAAAGATTAAAGGAATAGCTTATATAGACAGAACCAAGAAAACTGCTTCTTATCCTTTGTGTATTCCCCGGTTGGATACTTAACTTTTTTATAAATGCCTAAAATTTAGTTTTAAAATCCAACTGTTAGGGGCACCTGGGTGGCTCAGTAGGTTAAACGTCTGCCTTTGACTCAGGTCATGATCGCAGGGTCCTGGGACTAAGCCCTGTGTGACTCCCTGCTCACTGGGGAGTCTATCTCTCCCTTTCCCTCTACCCCTTCCCTCACCCCACTCCTGCTTTCTCTCAAATAAATAAATTCTTTTTAAAAAATGAAATCCAACTGTCATTTAAAAAATATCAGAAATCTAGTCGACACACAGCCATGTTGACTCATCAAATTTCAATTAAAACAGTTGTTGGTCAGAGTATAGATTGTCAGGTTGTCAGATTCTAGACAAGCTGAACTGACAATGGTCTTACTGAGAGCTAATAACAGCCCTGGAACCTTAGAGACCCAAGTTGTCTGTAAATCACAATGATTCTGACTTCCAACCAAGCTATCAAAGCAGAACCAACCCATCCTTAATCCTGTACTCAGTTCACTATAGTTTCCCGCAACATTTCCAAGTTGTTACATGTTTTTCAGTAACATTTCCCACTGTTTCAGATTGCATTTATAAAAAGTCCAAATACACACAAGTGAATTAGTCTCAAGTGTTATTAACAGCATTTGCCACTACAATTACTAAAACTGGGAGAGAATTCTAGTGTGACCAAGAAAAATGAGCAGTCAATTCCAAATTTTTAAAATAACAACATAGTATCAAAGCAAAAAGAAAAGAAAAAAAAGCCTATCTCCATATTTCCTATTATTTACAAGTTTAAATGTACTACAGGGATAATTGTAGTTCCCACTGGGCATTTACTGAGGCTAACAGCCAATACAAAATCTAACCTGTTTTTATTACCAACCCAAGTTGTCAAACAAGCTTGAGTCTGGGGCTTTGAACAGCTCAGGAAAATATGACTGTTAACCAAAGAACCTGCAGGGCAGAGACTGCAGTTAGTTTTGGTCTTTTCCTCACTAAGCTGAAGTTTAACAAGTATCATGAAAATATTAATAAGTCTGTATGCCTCTCTTATCAACCTCTTGCTGTATCATAATACATTTAGAACCACAGCAACTAAAGCAAACTAATTTGGGGATCTAAATTTTCATCTGATGAAAATTCTTAAATACTGGAAGTCAGTATTTAAGAGACACTCTGTGTGTGTGTGTGTGTGTGTGTGTGTGTGTATACATATCCTTGCTGAACCTTTTATATAGTAAATTAAAGATCCAGGCTCTGGAGGAACTCAGTATTAGCTCTAATTGCATATCAAGGTCATCTACAAAAAAAAAAAAAAGAGAGAGAGAGAGAGAGAATGGTATGAGAGGAACCTGCTGGAGAAAGCTGGGCAGTGGCTCTTAAACCAGCTTGCCTAATACATGGCAGCCCAGGCAAGTTAGTTCCCCTCTCACTGCCTCAGTTGCTTTATGTAAAACAGACATGGGGACAAATGAAAAGCAGAGTTCCTGGTCCTTTTTTCTTTGTGGTTCTGGCCACTACCTATATAGTTCCTTTCCTCCGCATCACTGTCTCTCCATAAACTCATACACTTAAAAATAGTTCTTAAAAATGCCCAGAAATGTGAAAACAGGCTGACATCGATTTTCATGTTGGACATGCAAATGTAATCAATAAATCTGGGCACTTTTACTAATTTAGCAGTCAAGAAAGTGGGGAGTGGGAGTCTGCCCATCCTCAAGTATTACATACTCCCTTTTGGGACTTAAGACCTCCCTCAGGAGACAAAAAAGTATCACAAACACTGGTTCACAAACCAACTCAAGGATTGAGTTCAATCATCAAATTCCAAAACACGAGCTAAATGTTTGAAGCTTGGGGAGGACAAGAAGAATCACGTACCCCATTTATAGTAAATGTTTGGTAAGTATTTGTTGAATTATGTATTTAAATATCAAGCCTTAATGGGTTCCTTTTTCTGCTTGCTGTCACACAAGACTTTATTCCAGAAGAGCAAGTGCTTTTGAAGCAAAGCATGGGAAGGAAACAGTAAACCCAGCAAATGAACAAACCCATCCTTTACTGTACAGGGGAAGTGTGGAATAGAACAAGGCAATTCATTCAAAGGCACAGTGTAGAGACAGGCAGCAAAACAGTATCTGCTCAATGTGACACAGCATACACAGCATACACTTAACCTACGAAAATGACTTGACCTTGCTATAGGGCAAAGCAAATATTAACATTCCCTCTTCACGTGCATGGCACTTCACAGATACAATGACTGCCTTTGCAAAAGATCCTCTCACTGAAGTTTACTCCTTGGTTGTTTAGGACAATACCAAATACTTTGCAAAACTTGTGATTGTGGACAACAGTATCACAATAACCGATCCAACAAGAGAAGCAAAGTACATCTAAAATGTTATTTACTTCTTAACCTAGTCCACTAATCATTTGCTAAATTACCAAAAAGGACACCAAAATATAATTCGGCTCAAATGCCGCGTGTAGAAGACATTAAAAGCGTTTCTTAGATTACATCTTCACAACTGAGATTGCAAGTATTGATGAAAAGGAAATGATTTCACAGAATCTTTTGTGCAGCGAACGCTTCTTTTAAAAGTTACATAATTTCAGCGATACCGCTAAATAAAAATAATGGATGTAAAACACTGCATCGGGATTTTTCAAAAAAGTAGTATGTGAATTATAACTGGCAGTCCCCGACCAATTCCTAACCTCCAGCAATCTGCGTGCGGCTCGCATTTCTCAACCGCGCTGTTGATAACAGTGATTGCCGTTTTAATCACCTCCCAGCCTATCTCCCCGCACGCCCTCCCCCCTGCGCTGGGGCGCGCACAGGGCTGGAGAGCAAGCCCCGGGAACTCTCGCTGGCCGGCCTGTGTGAGCAAAGGGAAGGAAATGACACAGGCAGGAAAAAAAAGCAAATCAAGGAAAAGACACAACAGCAGCTGGGCCTGCACCAGCCTCCAGCCCGGGCCCCACACTGAGCTCCCGCTCCCCCGCCCTCGGGCTCGCGGTCCGGCTCGCTCCGGCCGGAGTGGGCTGCCCCGCCAAGCACGGGCCCTCGATCCAGCCACCGCCTCCTCGGGATGCGCCCGCCGCGCGGCCCGGAAGAAGGCTGCCCAGTGGGCTCCGCCGGCCAGGACCGCCCCGGCGGCCCGGGGGAAACCGAACCCCCGCCCCGGCCGCCGAGCTGCGACCGCGGCGGGCGGGCGCCGGCGGTCCTCAGCCCGGGCCTTGCGGGCTGTCCATGCCTGTCAGGCGGCGGCCCAGGGTCCTCCTCCCCTCAGCCCGGGGCGGGGCGAGGCGAAGCAGCGCGGGCACAGGCCGGGGCGGTGGCGACACTCACCCATGGTGGCGATGGCGGCGGCGGCGGCTCGGGCCCGAGTGTCACCTCCGCAGCCGGAGCTGCATGCCGGGGGCCCGGGCGGCGGGGACGGCAGCGGGCCTGGCTCCGCGCGGGGGGCGCGGGCTGCGCTCGGGCCCCCCGCCGCCTCCCCAGGCTCCGGCTCCGGCTCCGCCCGCGGCCGGGCGCTGTGGCATGGGCAGGGTGGCCCGCTACATCCCCGGCGCTCCTCGGCTCGGCCCAGTCCGGCCTCGGCGGCGCCGCTCGGCCCGCCCGCCCGCCAGTCTCTCAGTCCCACAGTCGCTCCGTCCGGCCACCGTTCTCCACCTCAGGAACGCTCCGAAAAACAAACCGCTGGTCGCGCAGCTCGCCCCCTTGCCTGTCACTCACCGCAGCGCCCGCCAATCCCAGGCAGTCGCTGAA
The DNA here is from genome assembly GCF_022355385.1 of Mustela nigripes. NCBI lineage: Eukaryota > Metazoa > Chordata > Mammalia > Carnivora > Mustelidae > Mustela > Mustela nigripes. The sequence goes on from NC_081572.1 coordinate 14,712,722, forward strand.
CCTTCATACCACCCCCACTCACTTCACCAGCCAATAACAGGGAGGAAGTCGCTGCCCCAGTCGCCCCCCAACTCCGCTCTCTCCCCAACACCCTAACTCTCAGTCGCCAGCTAATCATCAGCACCACACGATGAACCAATCCCGCCTACTCTCGTAGGTTGCCAATGGGCGAAGCCAAGGCCTTTTCCGAGGGCTGTCTACTGCCTGCCAATCATCGAAACAGCACCCGGTTCACTCTCTGCTAGCCAATCACGCAGAGGGCTCTGAGCACCCGCCTCTACTCATCCCTGACCGTCTCGCCCGCCCTCTCTCCCCGGGAGGTGTTGGTTGCTCCAATCACAGCTCGCGCGAGAGGCTCCGCCCACATTCCCACCTCCCGTCGGTCACTGATGGCTCGGCGGGCGCGCGGGCTGGCGGTGTTCCCCCCCCCCCCGCCCCCGGCTACTTTGGGGCTGGAGTTTGGGAAAGCGGCTGGAGGGGCCGCTAGCCTCCCGCCCTCCCTGTTCTCCGAGGCCCGGGCGGCCCCTGAGGCCGGCGTTCTGCCCCTTCTTGTTCCCGCACCGGGCGCAGAGAAAGCGGGGAGGGTTCTGGCTCTGAACGCTTCCCGGCGTGTGGCCGTCTCTGCCGTCCGATCCCCTGACAAGTCCTCCGGTCCGGACGCTGCGCTTGCCGGGAGGCAGGGGCGGCCTCGCCACTGCCCGCCTTTTCCTGGGTCTCCTGCCTCCGGGACCACACCCTCCGAGGGGCTGGGGTAGTACTGGAATGTGGGTCCTCAGAAGTCTGGGAGTTCCGCTGCTGGCCAGGGCCGACACCAGTAAGTGGCGAGGTCAGAGACGTTCTTTCGGATAAAAGCTTTTTTTTTTTCCTTTGGTTATGAAAGCAATACAAGCTATTCGAATTAAAACCGAAAAAAAAAAAAAAATCCACCCCGGGGATAACTTAATCTCTTTCCTACCAAGATATACAACGTTAGACAAAAATGGCTTCATATTGTTTTGTAGTGTGCTTACATTTTATTATGTGTTTTCCCGTGCCACTGAAATACTGTTCCAAAACAATTGTAGGGGCTGCATGATATTTCAAAATAGAGAATGACCGTAATTAATTTCCCCAACCCTCATTGTTCAGTATTTTATACACCCAGGTCTTCAGATGCCAAATTCATCACAATTAATATGGGCTCCCTTCCTCTCTTACTGTTCCGCTGTGGTACAAGTCAGACGCCAGAATAATCTTCCTCTGATGCCATTTTCAACCGGCAACTAAGAATCTTTAGTGGTGGCTTTGCCTTGGGTGTCAAATCTCTCAAGAATTACTTTGGACTCCCCTCTTTCTTTACACTCTCTCCCTCCTCCCCCCAATATTTAATCAGGCCCCTTATCCTGTTTTCTTTTTTTCTTTCCAGCAAGCCTTTAAGTCGGTCTTTCTCCCACTTGATTAGATCCCTATCCAGTTTATTGTAGTTCTTAACTATAAAAATCTCTTTTCTGGGAAGGGGAGAAAGTGAAAGGGAAAGGCGAGCCTGGGTGGCTCAGTCCTTAAGCCTCTGCCTTTGGCTCAGGGTCCTGGAATCAAGACCCACATCAGGCTCCCCACTCTGTGCGGAAGCCCACTTTTCCCCTTCCCCTCTCCCCCTGCTTGTGTTCCCTCTCTCGCAATGTCTCTCTGACAAATAAATAAATAAAATCTTTTAAAAAGAGTAAAAAGGAAAAAAAATAATAATTATTAGTTGTTTATTATATGCCAGGCCCATCATCTTATTTAATCTTTTCAATAACTGAGGTAAGTAATACTATTGGCATTTAAATGAGGAAATGGAAGCTCAAACAAGTTAAGGACCATGTCCAAGTGATAAAGCCAGGATTCATACCAGGTCTACCTGCCACCCAAAGGTCATGTTCTTGTACCAGGCCAGTGTTCCTCAACTGCTTTTTCATTATCACCTCCCCTTGCCCCCCACCCAGGAGAACATTCTGAATTACTTAATTAAATGTAAATTCTAATGAGAGAAATTAAAGGCTAAGGAATAAGATTTGGTCAAGTAGGGTTGAGCTTTGAAGGCCACATACCACTGTATTATCTAAGATTTTATTTTTTTTACCCCTTAATCATTTTTCCCCTCCATGGGGTATCACTCTGGTGAGAATGTGTGTAACAAGCCAGGGCTGGAGGTCTCAATCTACAATCTGAGGCTCATATCTGACCTATGAGATAAATATTAAAAAAAGACCCCTAACTATGCAAGTGGAACTCTAGTACTCACTCCATAGCCTGTATTGGAAGGTTTATTCAGCAGCTTTTCTTGGAATGTCTGAAACACATCTCCCAATTTCACAAGTTTCACCCTGAACTCTTTATCCTTTCCCCCTCCGGCGAAAACACCCAACTCCTCTATTTTCCCATTGTGTTTGTTAAAGTACAAGCCTAGAAGTCTTCCTTGGTTTTGCTCTTTGCCTAACATCCCTATATCTAATCCTTCAGCAGGTCTTCTTGCCTCTGGTTTCAAAATATATCTGAATCCAACCACTTCTCACCACTATCAGCCTGGTCCAAGCTGCTACCCTCTCCTGGATGACTGCCCTAGCTTCCTAACCCAACCCCCTGTTTCCTCTGTGGCCACTTGAAAAATGATTCTCTGCACAGCAGCCAGAGCGATCCTTATACAGTGTAATTCAGCTCGTGCCATCACCCTGCTGTTAAGCCTCCAATGGCTTCCCCCTGCACTTAGAATAACACCCAAGAAGTCTTTGTCATGGCCTTTCGGGCTCAGTAGGAGCTGGCCCTGCCATCCTCTCCCACCTCATCTCTAACTCTCTCCCATGATCACTCTTCCAGCCACACTGCTGTCTTACCACATTTTGAACCTATCAACCTCAAGATCTTTGCACTTGCCATTTGTTCTACCTGGAATGCTCTTCCCCAAAGTGTTCCCATGGCTAACTCCTGCATTTTATTCAGGTCTTTGCTCAAACATCAACTCCTTTCAATTTGTAAGCACCCTTTCCAACAGAGCCCCTCACCTCTCCATCATTCTTTAGTCTGCCTTGTTTTTCTTCATAGTGACTAAAACTGTATGTTTGTTAGTCCTTCCTCTACCATGAACATAAGCTGTGTGGCAGCAGGGATTTTTGTCCCGTTCACTGCCTTATCCAATCACCAGCACTTAGAATAGTGTTTCACGCATAGGAGAGAACTGCGGTATAACCACATAAGTTTTTAGCTGAAAAGAGCCTTGTGACTTTCTTTCCTTCTAGCAACGGCTTTGAGGGCTTCCTTTCCATTGTCTGTCCCTTAGCAGCCATCTCAAACATTCCCATGCTGAAGTTACCATACTAGACCTTCCTCTGAGCTTCCAAGGCCTCATCCTCTAGCCTCCCATAGGCATCTCAGCTTCTACAGGTCCGAACTGAATTCATCATTTTCCTCCATAGTTCTGTATCTCCTCTGCGATCTTCAGTTTCCCAGGTTTGCCCTGTGAATTCTCTGCCTTAGAGAACACTGCCTCTCCGTTTCTCTCCTCCCACAGCTACCCTTGACCATGTCACCATGTCACCATGTCACAATCCATTCCTCTCCCAACCTCAGCTCCACCATCCTAGTTCAAACCCAGTAGAACAGTGTCTGCTTACATCACAGGGTAATCTTTCTAAAATGGATCCTGATCCCATCATGCTCTGCTTAAAAACTTTACAGTTTCCTATCACCCTTAGGATAAATCAAGTATGTGGATATAGATAAGAAGGCCCTGCCAGACTCAGGCTATGGATCTTCAGCCACAAGCTTTTCCATTCCCCACCTCTGTCATTCAAATTCTATGTGGCCACAAAGAACCACTGTAGTCCGTCTCACCTCTATAACTCTGCATCTATTTTGTTTTGTTTTGAATACTCTTCTCCTCCACTCTCTCCCCCATCTTCATTCTTTCAGAAAAGAACTAAGCCTGCACATCACTCCCTCCAAGAAACCCTTCCAGACAAATACTCACAATTCTGGGAACCAGAGCACCTAATACTTTCTTCACCAAAGCACCCATCCCACTCTTTTGTAACTGCCTTTAAGGAAGTAAGCATAGAGACAGAAGTTGTCATTCAAATCGGTAGGCCTAGCATCTTTCACGGCACATTAAAAAATATTTTTTTTTAAGTAAGTGAACCTTAACTGGGGATGTTAGTAGTTGAATGTAGTATCAACAAGTGTGCCCTTTTAGTTATTTTTTCTCTTTCTATATTGTTTCTCTCCTCACTCTTCATTTTCCCCATGTAAAGACTCCCATCTGGATCATGTCTTCTCAAGTCTGTTCCCATGGTGTCACACAGTAGATGCCCCTGGATAAGTACCTGAGCCATACCTGATCCCAATGCTCAGGGCATCAGACAGTCTGATATGCCAGCTGAACACTCTCCTTTTTTTCTTTCAAGAGCATAGAGACACTCGGACATGAGATAGGGAATAATAAAGATGAATGAATTCTTTTCAGGGATAGCTCAATGAATGTGGTATTAAAAGAGAAAACAAGGGGTGCTTGGGTGGCTCCTTGGTTAAGGACTGGACTCTTAATTTTGGCTCAGGTCATGATCTCAGGGTCAAGACTGAGCCATGTGTCAGGATCCAAACTGGGTGTGGAGCCTTAAGATTGTCTCTCTCTCTCTCTTTTTTTTTTTTTTTTTTAAGATTTTATTTATTTATTTGACAGAGAGAGATCACAAGTAGACAGAAAGTCAAGCAGAGAGAGAGGGGGAAGCAAGCTCCCTGCTGAGCAGAGAGCCTGATGCGGGACTCGATCCCAGGACACTGAGATCATGACCTGAGCTGAAGGCAGTGGATTAACCCACTGAGCCACCCAGGCGCCCCGAAATAGCCCTATGAGAGAGGTACTATTGTCCTCTTTCTATAGATGAAGAAATAGGGGCAAGGAGGTTAAGTTCTTGTCCAAGGTTCCTGGCAATTGGCAGAGTTGAGATCTATTCCCCAGCAGACTGGTTCCAAGGAGTAGAATAATACAGAGTAGATTAACGGTGTTATATCTTAGAAGGAACGGGGTAGGGAATCCCCCACTTGAGGTTCACTTATTCACTCAAAAACCACAGATGTTACCCCTTTCACATTGCTAAAAGAAAGACAAAAAGAGAAAAAGCAAAAACTGCTATCGTGTTCAGTGTCTGAGGAGGGCATAAGGAGAGAAAGTAGTTCCAGTCTAGACTAGTGTGGTATCTATCATCACTCCCTCTTGCCAGAATTACTGGCTCATTTATTTCCTCTTCAGAATGGCTCCAGAAGAGTCCCTAGGGATTCAAATCAACATCTACAAGTTGGGGTTTCTTCAAGTGTGAAGTTTTATTGACTGTTGTGCTGTAAGTTTCAGAGAGTAAAACAAAACAAAACATAAAACCAAAAGAGTAACTCTGGCCATGGCTGAATTTCCATTGTGGACTGAAAGCAGAGCTTTCATGGTTTCTGTTCGATTCAGCTGAGGCCTCTGGCAGAGGGAAGGCAGCTATGTACCATGTGAACGCTTCTTTTGAGAGTCAAGGCTGTGGACGGAACCTGTCACAAATACTTCCATCCCATGGAAAGGTCACTTGAAAGTGAGCCAAAGCCAGCTGCAAGGCATTGAATGATTTTGTCTGCTAAGACGATGACAGACTATAAGGCAAAGGCAAGCCAAGACCAGATCTCATTCTTTGGAGGTTAAGGTATGCCTGATTCCTGGTCACTCACATGCTGTCACCCTAGCTGGACAATAATGTGACTAGTTTTCTTTTTTTTTAAAATGTTTACGCTCATAAAATATATGACTATAGAAAATAAAGCTCAGTGATAACATTACCACCCACAGATAACCAGTTTTGAGATTTTGCTACACTTCCTTCTAGTCTTTTTTTTAAAAGTTCATAGATAAAGTATGATTATATTTTCAAATTTGGACCATACTATACATATAGCTTTACATCTTTGTTTTCCACTTAATATTACATTGTAAACATTCTTTGACATAAAATATTCTTCAGAAAATAATTTTTAGGGGCAGAATAACACATATCCTCTCTACTTAATTATTCAGTTAAATAGTTACTTAACTATTTAACCTATGTAGTTAAGGGTCTCTTTAGCAGACTTAGAGGCCAAACAGGTCCAAATAAGGCTCCATTTCTGCCTTTCCCACATTAGCCGCAGGAAAGACTGCAGGGCACCACCAGGGGTCAGTGCAGAGCCACTCAAAGCCTTGATGTAAGAAAGCCGTTACACAAAAATCCTTTCAAACAAATCCTATCTATTAGATTGGAAAACTATTCACGTGAATAGCCACTTTCCTTTCCAGAGCAGGCTCTCCTGGTCCAGATTTCTCAGATCAGAAATTATCAGATTCTTCCAAATTATATTCAACATTTACAAAACAGTTCTTTTTATAAACCAAGGTCTATCGATGTAAGAGTCTTAGACCTACTCTCACCTGCTTGCTATTAGACCATTTGTGCATAAAATACTTGGCCTGATTATTTTATAGGTTTGCTGTGAAAATCAAATAAATAACATGTAAAAGTATCTTAAAAATTACAAAGCAGCACTTTAAATTGCACTATTTTGAGGATGTGCTCATCAGATATCTAGATGAGTTATCTCCTTTAGAAACTAAAGAATGTGGGATGCCTGGGTGGCTCAGTCTGTTAAGCATCCGACTCTTGATTTCAGCTCAGGTCATGATCTCAGGGTGGTGAGATCAAGCCCTGCGTTGGGCTCTGTGCTGAGTGTGGAGCCTCTAGGGATTCTCTCTCTCCCTCTGCCCCTCTCCCTGCTCTCTCTCTCTCACAAATAAATAAGTCTCTGAAACAAAACAAAACAAAGCAAAAAAAGTAAAGAATGCCAGGTGGTATCGTGTTATGTAACGAGGTATAAGAGCATATGCTTTGGCATTTTTGTGGGTTATTTCATTGGTTTTCCTTTCCTTAGCCTTTGCTCTCCGATTGTTTAAGTCATCATGGAATTAGTAATCTGTTTTTTTTAGAAGCTGAAGTTATTATTTATAACTTGGTTTTTGTTCTTTTCCTCATTTACCTGAAGCTCCTTTGGGAAAATTACTCTGATCTCAGAACTGGCTTAAACAACTTGTAAGTAGGTGAATAACGGGGATCAATAAGCCACTCCAGGCCTGACATGCTTGATGGGCTCCTGCACAGGGACTAGCACTCCTGGTCTCTCAAAACCCAAAACTGACACTTTGGAGCCAAAGGTACACAGGGTCCTCTTTCCCAGCTGGCCAGGCTCTGACTCAGCCCTTCACCCTTCCTTCTGTTTCCGTTTCCTCTGCAGTTCCCAGTGCTCCAGCATTTGGCAGCAGGGATGAAAAGGAGCTAGGGCGGGCATTCTGGTGACCAAGTAGCGCTGCTGAGAGGTCCGCTCTGGCCAATCTCAGAACACATAGGGCCCTGGGTGAAACAGGGCCTGGGAGTCCCTTATCACTGGCACTTGATTTCCCACTGGGTTAGAGCCTTAAGCTCTCTGGCAGAATGAGGGCAAGGAGGCCACAAGAAGAGAACAAGGAGGCATGCACAGCAGCTCACACTGCCCTAGGGCAGTTCCAGCAGACAGCAGTCCTGTGTCTGACCTCTGAGGTCCTAGGTCTTAAGAACAGGATCTAACACAGGGCACCAACTAAACAGCTTATGCTCCTGGTTAAGTACAGTTCCTGGTACACAGGTGTTTGATAAATACTATATGCATGATTAATGACAGGTTTAGGCCACCAGACCAGCATTAGGGCAAAGTGGTGTGCCATAGAGATCTACATTTCTCTGGTCCAAAAAAAAAAAAACAAAAAAAACCTGGGACTGGAGTAGTAGAATTAAACCTACAGACTTCAAAGGAAGTCAGAGGGTCCCAACAGCTGGACAAAAACCCAGGAAAACACGACAGCCACACAACAGGAGTGTAGCAACCCAGATCAGTTATATTATTTAATTAGCAATAATCGCGCCTCAGATAAACCTCATTGGCTACGATACTGCCACTGCGCAAAGCTCAGTTATATTATTTAAGAGAAGATTCTAGTAAAAGGGCCCTCAGGGTACCTGCTGTTCCCCCAAGGACCAACTTCCTAAGATCGGAGTCTGATTAGCTGGCTGTCTCCTCCCTACAGCCAGGAGCGCTCTGAGACACCAGCAGAGCTGACAAAGAGGCCCCACGGAGATGCAGTGACTCCTTTGGCCACTCCCATATCCACGCAGGTCTTGGTTTTATGCCTCCTACCCTGGAAGGCCTCCAGTCTGCTTCAGTCTCAGTCACTGCAGAAGCGTGTGCTCCAGAATGAGCTGCCAGCTGCCTAGAAAGGCCCCCTGGGGCTCACAGTGCTAGTTACTCAATGTTGTCATAGACCTGGATCACGTCCTCATGGTTGCCAAGAGCTTGGATGAGAAGGGCGGCCTGCTCCAGGTCAGGGTCAGCCAGCTGCACCTTTGTATTGGGGATGAATTCTAGAGAACAGGACACCGAACACAAGCCCAGGGAGTCCAGCTTCTTCCTCACTTGATGCAGTGAAGAGGCATCACAAATAAACTAGGGACAAAAGAAAGTCAAGAGGTGAGAGGCCAGGAGATAGCAGAAGAAAGGCAGTCAGAATTTTGCAAAACCTGAATCACTGTGTTTAAGCTCTTACCAGCAGAGCTATAGTTTCCAGAGTTCTGAATGCTTCTTGTAGTCCTTGGTAAAGTAAGCCCTACGTAGTATTCACGTAATAAATGTTTATGCGACATGTGAACTCTTTGTGTCACTTGTACCCCAGGGTGTGAGAAAGAAGAAACAGAAGTATGCCTTGACGCATCTATTAGGACAAATGTCCAGCAAACACCAAGGCTTTATACTCACTTTAAAAATGTTCTTTTCCTCTTCGTCTTCAGTTTCCTTGACATCTTCAGCTCCTGCTTCAATTGCCAGCTCCAGGGCACGCTCTAGGTTCACAGCTTTCTTCTCTTTGTCCTCCACTCCAACCACGATCACTCCCTTTTTGTCAAAAGAGTGGCGAGCTCCATCAGCCATCATTCCCCTCAAAGGAAAGGAAACACACTAGACTGAATGCCTGTAGACACTCAGCCCCCCACAGCACTGCATTCTAATAACTCTGTTTCCCACCCAGCCTTCGATGTACAGACATACATACTTCTGAAGGAGAGTATGCAGTGACCACTGGGCAAGGGAAAAATCCAATTTATCCCCATCCCTTTCTTTCTGCCCTGATTGCAGTTTAGTGGATGCAAAGACGTTGCTCATCATTTAAAATTCCAGCCTTAGTGGTACATTTTAAGACTTGGACATTACATGGCTACAGAGGGGGAAAAAATGGGACAAAGGGCCTCTTCTCCACCTGATACACAAGCCTAGTACAGAATGAATTAAAGGAGAAGAAATGATCCCATTTGGATTCTGTTATGGATGAAATATGCTTAAAACTTCAAATGCCACGAGGAACAACTGTAGTTTCCTTGCAAAGAACTGGAACTTCAAGGCTTCATACCCTTCCACTCTCCCCAGATGTACACCTACCCATTCTTGTTCAGGATACGTCTGATGTCTGAATAGCACTTGGAGCCACTGTTAGATAATGCCTCAATGAGCAGAGAAGAGCCGCCAGGGCCTCGGCCCTCATACAGCAAATAAACATCCTTGGTTTTCTGCAATAAAACACATGAGCATATTTTCCTGTTTCCAAATTACCTCTTGCATCCCAACCCAGAACACAGATACTGACTCCACGGGATGGGCACTCTGGGGTACCGCTTAGGGCCTCAAGTCTTTATTGCTGTCCCCTACCTCTGAGAGGTGGCCCTTTGGGACCCATTTTGAGGTAATTGCAAGTATGGCCCCTTCCTGGGAAGGGAGTCTGTGTCTCTGGTCCCCGAACAATCAGTTAGCCATCTCCTAGTTTCATTTCCTCCCTGTCCCAACTGAATCCCACCTCTAACACACACATCACCCCCCACACTCCCACCAAGACTCATCTTCCTACACCCATCCCGCATAAGACCCACCTGTGAAGTCTCCTACCCCTGGGGTGCTGAGTATCGCTTTAAGAAATAGCACTCTGGGCCCTATAAGAACCTCTGAAAACAGTTTGGCCACAAAATTCAAACAAATCAGTGAAGGTCTAGGGACCAGTCTCACCAGACTTCCCATGCTGCCTCCACTCATCCCTTGCCCACACATCCGACCTCCACCACTCTCGCCCAGCACCCTGCCTTGCTGCCTTTCCGGGAACTCTCAAACAGCGACTTACGCCTTCTTCTTTCACAAAGGAAATAAAAGACCACCAGGTGGGGGGAAATCCTCTTTCCACTGTATCCGCACCACGGCCCACATGGAGGCATGTGTATAATGATTAGAAAACAGGTTCTAGAGTCTACCTGGTTTCAAGTCTGTCATTTTCCATGTGCCTTGGTCACCTAATGTTTCTGTGTTTCAGTTTCCGCTTTTGAGGAAGTTTTGAGGTTGTTCTGATGATTCAGTAAGATAATGCATACAAAGTTCTTCCCAAAGTGCTTGGCCTAGAGTACGCTCTCAATAGTTATTAGCTATTAAGATGATTATCACTTCCTCAAATCCTTCCTACTGTCCCAGAGAAAGAGGTGTCCTCTCACCTGGGATCAAAGACAATTCCCATACCTGAGCTCCACACTCTGTCCCTCCCACAATCAGACTTCCCATCTCCCTTTCTACTGGCTCCTCTCCTTTAAGGCATAAATATCTGAAAAACACACCCTTCCTCAATCTAACACTCCCCACATTGTACCCCTTCCTTCTACCTCACATCCTCACCCTTTGGCTGAGAAGTCCTAAGCAGTCTGGTTCTGTACACTGTCTATTCATACTATTCCCGACTGTGCTCCCATGTCCTATGCCCAAGGTCAGAGAACCACCAGAAGGCTCTGCCATTGAGGGTATCAATCACAATGCTATTGGTCTCTCTGATAATCTAAGGAGTATACGGCAGCCTTCTGGACATGGGCCCTGGAGGGGCTGTGAGCAATAACAAGAAGTCAAATTGAGGACATACCCCCATTTTCAGCGATGCCTCAATCGTTGACTTGGGCATATGCTTGCTGCGACACACCTCTAAGATGTTGGCCAGACTGCTGTTGTGCTCAGGGTTGGGGCCTCCTTCTGAGATAGAAAGAAAAGAGTGAGTGAACACATCTCATTACAGCTGGGAGAAAGAAGGGATTTCTGCCACTCTACCCAACCCCACCCAAAAGAGTAACAAGTCACCACCTGGCTCTCAGTTAATTTTGAACATTTATTCAATATTAAATGTTTAAATGGAATATGGAGCAGTATTTTGGAAAGAAGGTTTTTTTTGTTTGTTTTTTAAAGATTTTATTTATTTGATAGAGTGAGAGAGAGCACAAGTAGAGGGAGCAGCAGGCAAAGGGAGAGGGAGAAGCAGGCTCCCCAGTGAGCAGGGAACCCGATGAAGGCTCGATCCCAAGACCCCGGGATCATGACCTGAGCCGAAGACAGCCACTTAACCAGCTGAGCCACACAGGTGCCCTAAATTTTTATTATATTTTTAAATTTATATTTTAGGTAGTTGATGTACAGTGCAATGTTGGTTTCTGGAGTAGAATTCAGTGATTTATCATTTACATACAACACCTAGTGCTCCTCATAACAAGTGCCCTCCTTAATACCCATCATCCATCTGGGCCATTTCCCACCCACCTCCTTCCATCAACTCTCAGTTTTTCATTAAGACTCTCTTGGAGCACCTGGGTAGCTCAGTCAGTTAAGCATCTGCCTTCGGTTCAGATCATGATCCGGAGTCCAGGGACTGAGGCCCATGTCGGGCTCCCCACTCAGTGAAGAATCTGCTTTTCCCTCTGCCCCTCTCCCTGCTCATGCTCCCTTTCTCTCTCTGTCTTTCAAATAAATAAAATCTTTATTTTTTAAAAAATAAAGATTTTATTTATTTGACAGAGATAGACACAGGAAGAGAGGGAACAAAAGTGAGTGGAGTGGGAGAGGAAGAAGTAGGCTTCCCGCCAAACAGGGAGCCTGATGAGGGGCTTGATCCCAGGACCCTGCAATCATGACCTGAGTGGAAGGGAGACGTTTAACGACTGAGCCGCCCAGGAGCCCCAAAAGATTTTACTTATTTATTTGGCAGAGAGCGCACAAGTAGAGGGAGCAGTAGGAGGAGGGAGAAGCAGGCTCCCCAGTGAGCAGGGAGCCTGATGCAGGGCTCAATCCCAGGACCCTGGGATCATGACGTGAGCTGAAGGCAGACCCTTAACCTGCTGAGCCACCCAGGCGCCCCGGAAAAGAAGTTCCTAATTAATCCTAAGGATGGATATCTTTCTGCTAGGTTTCAGCAAACACCACTTTGCATCAGACAAAGAGCTGACGGATGAAAGTGGTACCAACGTTTCCTGGACTTATTAATACCCCTTGCTCTGACTCTACTATTTGTGTGTAATTATTGAAACGCTCATATGACAGCGTGTAATCATGCTGTCTCTCAGAGTAGGGGCTATACCTCCATTATTCTGTATTACCAGTGCCCATAACAAACACTCAATAGTGTTGATCTCACTTAGTATCAAGAATGTAGAAGGAAAAAAAAAAAAAAAAAAAAAAAAAAAAAAAAAAAAAAAAAGAATGTAGAAGGAAGCCAAAAGAAATATCAGGCATGAATTCTAGGGGGAAATTAGTATTTACTGAGTGCCTATTATGTGCCAGAAACGACCATACAGTGGGTACTAACCCTGTTTTACAGAAGGAAACTGAAACTCTGCAAGGTTAAGCCATTTGCTCAATGTCATCAGTTAGTAAGTAACAGAAACCAAGTTTTCTTGACCCCAAGGTCCATGATTTTTACAGGACTTTTATCTCCACGCCTACAGGTATCTGACACTGAACACAACAACAAAAAAAGTTATCTTGCAGTGGCTACACAATTAAGAAAGACACGGTTGCAAACTTACCTTCCAAGAAAATGTGTCTTAGGAAATCCTAATAAAGCAAACTGACAAGGGCAAGTAACAGATTTACTCAACGTCCCTTCCACAGCCTACGTTGTGGTCCACAACCAGAGGGGACTAGAGGGCTGGATTTGTCTCTTCAGGCAAGAAACACATAGACCTTACTCTTAGAGTCTGTTTCCATGAAGTACCCCGCTATGCACTAGAATGAAGTCACTTTTACCATTATCGTCCTAAGAGCAACTCCCTGCCATGCAGGCAGATGCTCAGCATCTGGAAAGGTGAGTGGACACACACAATGCAGGTAGGTGTCCTGAACGTTTATGAAGTGGGCAACGGTGGGAATTAGGAAAAGAAAAGAATATGAAGGACCAAGGTTAGGGGTGGGCCCCTGGTTTAGCTGTGCGCGCACAAAGTGCAGCAGCGGGTGACTTACCTTTAACTGCCAGGCGGATGCTCAAACAGAGCTTGGAGAAGATGCGACTCTTTTCGGCGTCCTTGGGACCCTTGATATGCCGGACTTTGGACCACTTGTTGTGCCCGGCGGGGACTGCCGCCGTGAGGTGCAGCGTCCTGCCCGGGGCGCTGGTACAGCCCGTGGGCTCAGGCTGGGAAGCCGCGAGGGTGGGTGAAAGAGCCGCCCGGACCCCGGGGCCTAGAGCTCCCCGCAAGCACCGGGCAGCGACCCTGCTCAGGCTGACGGCAGCCCAAGCTGCCATTGGCTCCGACCCTGGACCAAGGTCAGCAAGAACAGCCAACGAGCAGCGGCTAAGATCAGCCCGTGGCGTCCGAGGCAGAAACCGGCAGGTCCTGAGCTTGAGGCCGCCTCCACTCGTCTCCGGAGACCCAAGTGCTCAGGCCAGCGCGGCAGAGCCGGGACCCGAAAGACCCAATACAAGCCCCGCGGAAGCCGGGAGCGGGTGCCTTAGATACTGTAGCACACTTCCTTTCTCCGGTCCGTCCCAGAAACGCGCCCCCAACGCCCGAAAAATCCGTTCCGCCGCACGGTATTTGCTCCAGTCTTCGCGCCTCTGCTGAGTCGAGGCCGAGATGGGGGCGACTTTTGGAGTACAACTCAAATTTTTGAGCTTTAACTAATAGTTCGCTTAGGAATTTATTATTGTTGTTGCTTATTATCCAGCCTACTTTGTGATGGGCTCGGCACTCTCCTCCTTCTACTTTGCCATATTAGAAACAGATTGCTCCTGGTACCTTTTGCAGTTCCTGTATTCAGCACAAACCTGGGTCTTTTTGGATCCTTGTTCCACTTCACTTCACCTGGCTAAATTTTGCTCTTCCTTCAAGATTCAGTTCGGACATGATTTTCCACCAAAAGAAAACATGCCCTAATTCTCCAGTTGGGCGCAGATGCCCTACTTCGTGCTCACATGACCCTTCATACTCGCCTGTACCTTAGCACTTTTTAATCTAAAAATGTTTGTCTCCACCACAATATTAAATTCTTTGAGAGCAGGACAGGACCCCGTGTTCAGCATAGTTCTTTTTTTTTTTTTTTTTTAATAACAGCTTTATTGAAATAATTCACAGGTCATACATCACCGATTTAAAGTGTATAATGGTTTTTAGGATATGTATTCAGACTTGTGTTACCATCACTATAATCAGTTTTACATTTTAGTCACCCCAAAAAGAAACCCTGGATCCATTAGCAGTCGTTTCCCACTTCCCCTCAATTTTCTCAGTCCGAGGTAGAAAATTTACTTCTTCCTCTATGGGTTTGCCTATTCTGGATGTTTCATAAGAATAGAATCATATAATATGTGGTCCTTTGTGACTGACTTCTTTCACTTAGCATGTTTTCAGGGTTCATTGATGTAGCATGTATCAGTACTTCATTCCTCTTTTATTGCCAAATAATATTCCATTGTATGAATCTACAACATTTTATTTATCCATTCATCAGTTGATGGATATTTGGGTTGTTTCCACCTTTTGACTACTATAATATTGTCATGAACATTCATGTACAAGTTTTTGTATAGGCATGTTTTTGTTTCTCCTAGGAGTATATACCTAGGAGTATATATATACCTAGGAGTAGAACTGGAGTATATACCTAGGAGTATATATATACCTAGGAGTAGAACTGATGAGTTGTTGCAGTGACTCTGTTTAACCTTTTTTTTTTTTTTTTTAATTCGACAGAGAGGTCACAAGTAGGCAGAGAGGCAGGCAGAGAGAGAGTGGGGGAAGCAGGCTTCCCGCTGAACAAGGAGCCTGATGCGGGGCTCCATCCCAGGACCCTGGGATCATGACCTGAGCCAAAGACAGAGGCTTAATCCACTGAGCCACCCAGGCGCCCTCTGTTTAACCTTTTGAGGAACTGCCAGGCTGTTTTCCAAAACAGTTGCATTATTTTATGTTCCGACCAGCAATGTATGAGGTTTCCACTGTTCTCCACATCCTTGCCAACACTTATCATCTCTTTTTGACTGTAACTGTTGCCACCCTAGTGAGTATAAAGTGATAACTCACTGTGGTTTTGATTCATATTTCTCTCATGACTAATGATGTCTAAGATGTTTTCATGTGCTTACTAGCTATGCATATATAGTATTTTGTGTCATTTAAAAATACAGTTTAATATGTCCTTTTGAATAGCAAAAGGCAAATTAAGGGAATCACAAATAAGCATGAAGGCCAAAGTAAAGTCTGAGATTGCCCTAGTCCAATCAGCCTAAGTCTACCAGGGCAAACCTGTAGTTCAACCAGGTCAGCTCTGGGCTCAGTGCAACAAGAAAAACTCCACACCCGAGGGATGGTGAGGTGTCTCACCAAACACAGGAAAAGACAATTATTATAGGATTGTGGGCAAAGGTGGAGGTTAGGTGAAATTTCAATGGAATAGAGTTCAATAGTCTCAACAGAATACAGAAGCTGTGTCAGCATCAGCCCTGGACTGCAAAGCAGACCGAGTTCAATTTCTGTGCAAACTACAAAACTCATGGGGAGTGCTGGATTCTGAAGCACCTGCTCTTAAGTTTTATACATGGGTTGGAAATCAAGGCTGCGGCTCTGTCAGAGTGACTTAGATTCTCTGAAAGCAAGACTGTTAAGTCCTCATTCTCACTGATAGGATTTCAAACAGCAAACTTTTCTGACAGTCTCTGATTTTAGAGAACAGTTTCTCAGCGAATTATATATAAAAAATATATATATAAAAAACAAACAAACAGTTACTCAGAGAAGGGAACTTCTATGACATTTTAAGTTGCAGGTGTGCTTGTGAGAAATATTGTTTCCTGTTAACTTTGCAGCTCGTTTTATGTGTCTATTTATCTGTGATGAATAGCAGGGCAGAATTTTACTTTCTCAGTTTGAGCTAATACCGTCTCAAGATAAATGCACAGATGACTGAACCGTCGCTAGAGCCTGGTTTTCAGAATCACTGAAATCATTTACAATGAGCCTTGGCCGCTCATTTGTTGGTGGGGCAGAAACAGGACTATTTACGCATCACCTTATTTCCTCTTCCTAGGCGTACAGGCAGACTACCTTTCTTAAACATCCTTGCAGTTAGGTTGGAATCATGTGGCTAAATTTGGCAGATATGGGCAGAACTCTTCCTAACATATTTTCCCCTTCCAAGCAACCTAGGAGGCCACAAGTTCTGGATGATGTAGCTGACCAACCCCCAAAGGACTTCACATAAGCAAAAAGTAACATTTTGTTGTGTTCAGCCTCTGAGGTGTGGCGGTTTGTTACTGCAGCTTAGCCCAGGCAGCACCACTCTCCCAGAGTGCCCCTTAAAAACTAAAGAGCAGGAGGGGCGCCTGGGTGGCTTAGTGGGTTAAATCCTCTGCCTTCGGCTCAGGTCATGATCCTAGGATCCTGGGATTGAGCCCCACATTGGGCTCTCTGCTTGGTGGGGGGCCTGCTTCCCTCTCTCTCTCTCTGCCTGCCTCTCTGCCTACTTGTGATCTCCCTGTCAAATAAATAAATAAAATATTAAAAAAAAGAAAAAACTAAAGAGCGAGAATCTCCTATTTCCCATCTGTGTCATCAGACTGTACAGTACAGTTCTAACAGAGCCAGCAGGTGCTCATTTTGTCCCAAGGAGTCTAAACTCTTAAAGTGGTTTTTTGTTTTTTAAGTAGGCTCCACACCCAACATGGGGCTTGAACTCACAGCCCCGAGATTTAGGGTCACATGCTCTACTGACTGAGCCAGCCAGGAGCCCCATAAACTCTTAGGGTACGTACTTCTTTTCCCCAGACCCACTGCTGCCCCCAGCTCAATGCTTCTGTCACAATGGCAGATACTTGCCGAACACTGGGTCATGGAATCAATCACAATCTACCCTACTACTCTTCCCTTGAAATGATTTAATGGGAGCCCAGAATGAAAATAAAAATAAACAGAAGGAGTATTCAACCAGGACTTAGAGCATCTGAACAGCAGTGGGGACAGGCACTCCTCCATCTTACCACGTTGGGATGTAGGCTGAGGAAACTGGCTTGAACTTGGAAACCTTAGCCGGCATCAGAACCTGGTGTCCAAACCCACAGGGTCTGGGAATTATCATTTGTCATCCTTCGGAGCCAGCAGTTTACAGCATCCCAATGACTCCACCTCATAAATCTCTTCATTTATGTCCTGTCCTTTCCTCCCCGGCTGCTCCTGTTTTAGTTCAGGCTTTTGCTTTCTCTCATCCTATTACAGTAGGGAATGGACTCCCTGTCGCATCCCCTACATGGACATTTTCTTCACTACCTCCTAAAGCACAGTTCTGAGCATGACTTGCCTCTACGTGAGTTTTCCAAAATCTCATACAGGTGTAAGGCCTCAAGTTCCTGAACTTCCTGCAATGCCCAAAAGACTCTGCCTGATCTGGCTTCTACTTACTTCTCCAGCGACAGTCCCATTCAAAACCCCACATCAACTTATAATTCTCTGAATATGGCCATATTCTTTCTTGCCTCTATACACTGTACATGGATGTTCCTTCTGCTTTAAATATCTTTCCCTATTCCTAGAGAACTCCTACTGAGCCTTCAAAACTCAGTTTCACCATCCCTTGTCTTGTGAAGTTTTCCCTGACCTCTTCTAGCTCCTACACAGACATAGGGGATCACCTCCTCCTCAGGGCAACCAGTAAGCTTAAACACTCCCATAGTTTCAACACTGCCAGGAACTGTTTATCAGGAAGCAACTTGAGGTTCACAGCCCCTGGCACAGAGTAGGTGCTCTGTGTTTTAGTAAACGGAATGACTCAGGCTGTCAGATAGTATGATGGGCTGGGGAGGACTCTCGTCACCCAGCCAGCGTCTCTGGAACATGACCACAGTGGCAGAATGGGAAGAACTGAATTCATCACAAGAAGAAATTCAGTCAATCTATACATGTTCAAGTTTTATTACAAAGTGTGATGGGCAGAAAATACGGTACTTCTTATACAGGAGGCTGAAACAGAATGAAAGGGTGAAAATTAGGTTTAATATACTCAGGAAGCAAGAAATAAAGTCAGAGATGTAACATTCCACTTTCAGGTGCCTTTGGAGTTGCCTTCAATGGAGATTTACCATTGTGGTCTCACAGCACAGTGTTAACATTTTATTACGAGCCCTGTGTACAATCAGTCCTGTGATAATAATATTTTAAAAAAGAAAAATGGGATAGTACAGTTCTGCAAGGGGACAGCTTCCTCTCCACCTGACCATGGGAGGTCACAAAAGCTAGAGTATAGAGGAAAAGTTTAAATATATAACAAGAAATGAAGTTCAGACGTACTAGGCTAGAGGAGACAGAAATTGATTGGCTAGAGCTTAACATCTTGGAGAACAAGGAATCTCCATTTCCTACATAGAGGTTTGTACAATCATGCTACAAGTTCACACTCGGGGGAGGAAGGGGGGAGGTCACTGACAGGGTCATAAAATACACGGGAACCAAAGCAAGTGATCCACACTCAACTCAAGCCAAGTCAAAGCTTTAGCTCAACAAGTCTCGTTGCACACCAGGTTACCACAACCAACCCCAGGCAAGAGCATTTCTCTTCAACAGCAGACACCACGAGTCCATAGCCAATGGGTTGTCCTAAAGGTGGGTCCTCGTAAGTTTTCTAGCTGTTACACAGACTGCCAACATCCTTCTTCTTGAGTTCATACTTTCACTAGCTTATTTGTTTCTGGTTTTATACCAGTCCAAGCCTCTTGGGGAAGGCACCCGCATGTTTCCAGACTTAAAAAACAATATCCACAAAGTAGCCTGGGAGGACCGGGCCGACACTGTATAGTCACACCTTTGACTCTGAGAGCCAGTGGCAATGACAATGGTGGGAGAAGAAGAGGGTACAGGTGAGAAAGGCAGGCAAAGCTCTGCAACAGGAGACACTGTGGGCAGCTGGCCCAGCCAGTACAAAGAGCCTTCTCCAGGGCTCACAGTGACGCTCAGCTCAGCTCTTCTCCCTGGGAAATTTCAACTTAAGTGCCAGGCATGACCTTCTTTCCTCATCCTGGAGTGCAGGGAGTAAAGGGAAGCATCTGCTTTGAGAGAGGGGTCTACTTGAATGGTCTCCCTTACTCCAACCCAGGCAGGCAAAGAAGCTGCCACATTCTCAAACCAGGGGAGGCCCCTGCCATGTGGTAAACCCTGTAAGCTCCCAACTGTTCTTACCACCTCAGACTTGAGGCCCAGCCTGCAGCAGGGAGAAAGTTCTATGGCGGCTAGGACAGAGGAAGAAAAAGAAAAGGGAAGGGAGGAAAATCGGCAGGACCGTGTACCACCTCTGCTTCCTCTGCTCTGTACAAGCCTACAACCAAGGACAGCCATGATCACGAATGGCCACGGGACTGCCAACACCTGTGGACTGTTGCCATCAACATCACCCATGGCTCAGTGCTGCAGGAAGGGGCTCCTCTGCCCGAGCTGGCATCCTGTCCCCACAATTAGACAGTGCCACAGATTATCTGACAAAAGTTCCAAAAAGGCTGACACGGGCTGAGGGCACAGCTTCATTCCATGGCCACCCCAGACCTTTCATGTCCTCTAATATCTTTTCCCTTGATCTAAAGAAACACTTACCACAGATTTTCTCCCATATCTTAAATCTCCTCCGAAAATTTCAGCCAAAACCATCATTAAAACCTTGTAGGACCCTCAACTTTTTCTGTACTCTCCCACCCCCAATCTTAACTGGTTGAGAGGTGATCCTGATTCTGGTAAGAAATTCTCACCAAGTGATCAAGTATCTTCCCTCTTCAAGCCCTTGACTGACAGCTCCATTCCTCCCTAGAAGGAGAGGGTTCCAACTCTTCTGGGTATAAATACTCAAGCCCCTGAATGACTTGTATCCATTCACCAACTCCCTGATGTGGAACCTGAAGCCAAATTTATTCAGCACCTCTCGGTCCCCTCAGAGCGGACAAGGAAAACAGAGGCAGCTTTGGCCCCATGGAGGCAGTGGGTAGAGGGGGCCACAGGAGCACATGGAAGGGCCACCAATAGACACTTGCTTTTGTTACAACAACAGATCTTTGCTTCCCGGAGCATCCCTGGCTAAGAGGCTTTCTCAGTCTTGAGACTATAGAAATCCTCTCCTTAGCCATGAGGCCACCTGGCCTATGGTGTAAACGGAGGGTAAGAGAGCTGGGACTTCAAAACACCGGCATTTCTGCAACTGTGAGTGTGTGTGTGTTTGTGCAGGGAGACTGGGGAGGCTCATCTGGCCCCAGGTGGATGCCAGGGGGATGCCAGGGGGAGGAGGAGCACACTACAGGACCTAGGGAGGGAAGAAAGGCTTGGGAGCCACAGGACAAGGGAAAAAGCCCACCAAAAGTTGTTGGTTTCCAGAATGATAGCAACTTTATGCAAATATATTCTAATTATTACAGACTAATTATTTCCCCTGATTGTTTTCCAGTTCCAGTTGACAAATCTCACCATGCAGACCATGCTTAAGTGCAGATCAGGAAAGAAATCTGAACATAGAACTCAGTGCGGTTAAATGTTGCCCCAGGAGGACCAGCCCCTCCTACCAGTCTGACCTCCATCTCAGACCCTTTTCCAGGGGAAGGACCCGATGGCCTCCTAGAGCAAGCTACCATCAACTTAGACTTGCTACCCTTAGGAGAGGGACCCTGGAACCAGCAAATACAATTACAAGCAAAGGAGGGCTCTAACCAAGAACTGCTCACTTTACACCTCTGAATGACACAGTGCAAATCTGGTAGTAAATGCAGCAAAGTCAACCTCAAGTGGAGGGCCAGCTAAAGAGCCTCAAAATTGGAATAAGAAAGTAAAAAAGTAGAAGGGGGAAGACACTAAGAAAGAGTCTTTTTCTTTGGACAAGCGCCTGTGTAGTAAAGCAAAGAGCTGGGACTTTGGAGACAAAAATACATCTGCCCTGGAAAAGGAGACTCAACCAGAAGAGTTTAAGGGCCCAGAAGAACAAAACTGTTTTGTTTCTCAAGAGCAGGTGAGAACACAAGTGGACAAAACCTTAAAGGGGCTTTAAGGTCTGCTACTCCCCTACTCAACACTGCACAACTCAGGGGCTAAAAAACCTATGGCAGAACACATTAGACCAAAGGCCCCCAAGACTGAGCATGTCCCAAACCCTGCCTGCCCAAAGACTCATCCAGCACCCGAAGCACACACAAGCCCCCTCCATGGAACTCATACACACAACGGAAACAGACACTGCAGCCTGCAAGTCCAATACTGCTCAGCACCTAATGGAGGGGGGATGGGGCGGCTGGGGGTGGGTGCGGGAGGGTTGACAGACGCACTTTAACTGGCTGGCACCACAGCTACCTATTTACTCGATGGCCTGGGATTATCACAGCCCATTAGTCCACTCCTTCCAGGAGATGGCAGTCCCCCACGCTCTAAAGGAGATCTTGTTCAGGATTAGAGGCACAGACTATGTGCCTCTGAAGTAGGACCCTCTCACTCAAAGAGCGGCCAACCATCAATCACAGTAAACCAACCAACCAGAGATACCAAAGTTCAGCTTATAGACTGTGCTTGCCTATCACTCAAGACATGAAAGAAAATTGGCCTGGGACTTACATCAGGAGGGAAATACAGGCTTGGAAACTATGTCCTGGAAATGCATTCTAAGCTCAGCTTTTCTGAAACCATTCCCTTCAAGTCAGACACGCTGTCTCTCTCAGCTTGAACACTTTGCCAGCAGGTCCTGGGGGGGGGGGGGGGTTGTCAGACAGAGGTACTTGAGGAAGAAAAGGCTTCACATGTCTGTTTGGGAGCCCAGAATGCCCTTGAGAAGAGCCGGGCTCAGAAAAAGTGAGAGAACTGGCCGACTTCAGAGCACCGAGGCGGTTTGGGACTCCTGCTCAGGTATGTTGCACTCAGGCAGTGATTCAAGAAGGCAAACTGTTCATGGGGTCAAGGGCCCAGTGCTAGATCCAGGCACTGAGGGAAGAGAGGAAGTGCTCATGGGGTGGACTATGAAACAAAGGAAGAAACCAGGAAGAGTAAAATCCTTTTTGTAAAAAAATTAGCCTGATAGGTTAAAAAATATACAAAGTTTAAATTTGTTAAAGACACTGATAACAGGAAGAAAGACAACTCCAAACCGGTATCTGTTCCCACTTAAGTGCTAACATGACACAGACACAGAGCGCCGCCTTGGGCAGCAGACAGATAAGAGACATCTGGGGCAGATGAATACCAACACAGCCAGGGCCTGTGATGCTCATTAACGCAACAGCTGACAAACAAATACACAGAAAATTTTAATGGAGGAACCAAAGGAGAAGAGAAAAGGAGAGAAAAATCTTAAAACTCAGCCCTGGGCTGAGGAGGCGCCACACAGCACTGAGTCTGGCACAGACAGTGATGGGACGACCGGCCAGGAACTCCTAGAGCAGCTTCTGGTAACAGTGGTGCAAAGCAATGAGAGACATACTGGCCACCAGAAACACATTTCTTCTTACTTTGGGGATGGGGCAGAGGCAGGAAACACACAAGCCCCCGCCTCGTGGGCAAGGCGCTGCCAACGCTACACTCTGAGTATCTCCAGGCAGTTGTTGTAGCAGATGGCAATCCAGTCGGGCTGAGTCGATGCCCACTGCACGTTGTTGATCTCTCCTTCAGCTGTGTAGGCCAGGATCGGGTCCTCGATGGCCCGGGGCATTTGCTGGATGTCCCAGATGAGAGCCTGGTGATCATCCGCTAGTGACAGAGAAAGCCAGCAGCAAGGTCACAACTCAGGCAAGGAGGAAATCGGTCCCCGCATTCAGGGTGGGTGGAGGGATCACAGTTTACAAAGCACTTGTTCACCAAGATCCCAGCGAGGGAGGTTTTATTTCAAGCCCCTGTTTTATAGATGAAGAAACCGAGACCCAGAAATGTTCAGGCACTTGCCCAAGCCATAGAGCTATGCAGCCAGTACACAGCGGAGCCAGTACTCAGAGCAAGGCCTCTGATGTGTCCCAGGGCCCCAGTCACTGCGGCAGAGTGAGGATGGCAGAATGGGACCCAGACAGGCACCTCTCATCTGGGACAAGCATCAAGAAAGGACCAGGGGATATAAAAATTATCCCCAAACATGTCATCTGCAGCCACTTAAAGTACCTGAGTGATTAAAAATCCCTCTCTGATGATTCAGCTTAATGGGATTTTACCCCATATCATGAACTTCTATACTTTGATGAGGTGTTACATAGATGAGGTGAAAAGCTGAGTGGACATGTGCTCTTAAAAAACAATTTTCCCTAGAAAAGCTACCTTCTTCGCCCTGGGAAACACCAGAAAGAAGGTAACCACCTCAAAAAAATACTTAAGCACATGAAAAAGGACTGGAAGAAAATATATCCAAATGAGAACAGTGGTACTATGAGGCTGGCAGAGTTATGAGCTATGTTTACTTTTTACCAGTCGGTGAGTGGTCTGTAATGTGATCATTCACTTTTATAATCAAAACATAAGTCCTTAGACTTAAGAGAATAAAAATAAAAAGGCAACGACCTTCAATATCACAGTGTCCCCTGATCCCATGTGAAAACCTGTCTCTGATACACAGGAGATCTGAGGAGCCTAACAGGCCATGCTCACGTGGGCAACACTAGACTCGTGCCATGGCCATATAACCCAGGCGAGGTACAAGATGCCCTTCCTAGGGACAATCTCTGTCAGGGGCTCTGGGGAGCTGTTTGCAATGCTCAGCACATCTACAGCACTAAGTTCTTTCTCCTCAGAGCCCCTCTCAACCAAGCACATTCTCCAGCCACAGCTCCTTCAGCTGAAGGGACTCTGGACAGGAAAAACACACACAGCAGCGAGCAGGGCAAAGGAAGCCACCAGGAGCGGAAGACAAACTTGGGGGGCACTCGTGCCATTCTTCAGGAACAAGGACCACACCGGTTTTTTCTTCCTTCTCCCACCCTTCCCTAGCCACACCCCTGGGAAAAAAGGCAATCATGAAGGAGTCAGCCCACAGCCTGAGGTGCAGAAGAAGGCAGAAGGCCCCTAACTGCTCCTCAGTGCCATACAGGCATGGGGAGAGGGCCAAATACAGGAAAAGGTTCATGCCTTTCAAATGAATACTAAAATAGTGCAAACCCACCAAACTACTCTGCTCCTCTGGCTTCATAATGAGCAACGAAATGAGGATGTTACTTATGAGTGAGGAAAGGAGAAAGTATGTTAGAAAGAAACCCAAGGCACCAAAACTGAAATAGATAAGAAGCAAAACATCATGGGATGAGAGTGGAATTCTGTCTGTATAAAATAAAGGGGCAGACATTCGTACTGGGGGGGGGGGGGTATGTGGAGGCATGTACCCACACAAAAAGGTCTCGAAGGAGATACACTTGTCAGAGGTCACCACTGGAGAGTGGGACTGAGGTGGACACAGGACAGGAAGGAGAAAAGATGACTTTCACCTTCCTATTTTATATACCTCAGTATTATTTTAAATTTTTTAAAGATTTTATTTATTTATTTGACAGAGAGAGAGATCACAAGTAGGCGGAGCAGCAGGCAGAGACAGTGGGGGAAGCAGGCTTCCTGCTGAGCAAGGAGCCCAATGTGGGGCTCGATCCCAGGACCCTGGTATCATGACCTGAGCCGAAGGCAGAGGCTTAACCCACTGAACCACCCAGACTATTTTAATTTTTAATAACAGACTTACATTATTCCTAGAATAAAAGCACACTAACAGGATATTTTTAAGGGGTACTCTTTTTGGTCTGGCAAATGGTAAGGTGGGGACTAAAAGTCTCACCCCACTATCAAGCCACGCAGGGCCTTCAACACCTCCAAAGACTACTGCAAGGCAGCTCTGTCTCCCCAGGAGTGCCAACCTTGGCCATTCCCAAACATTCTGTTCCATATAAGAGACACTGCCTCCCTTCTCCACAGTCCTGGATCTGAGTCCTCTGGGCCAACCTGGATTTCAGGGAGGCACAGCCTACAACTGATACATGTTGTAAACAGTATAGGGCAGAAGTTCTGCTACCACTGAGGGTACAGGATCTTCTGGATACATGTACTTCTCCAATTTCACAAGTGGAGGGACACTCTCTGCTGAGCTACTTTGCTAAATCTCTCAAACCACCCTTTGGAAATAGCAATGATTACAGTTCTAAGGATAGAGGGAGACCTCCTCCCCTTGCCCTCCCGTGGCTTGTCCCCACACCCCCACCATGATTACCTGCGGTACAGATGTGGCAGGATGAGTGTGGGGCCCAAGCGATGCCATTGACACATGCTCGGTGGTTGTTCAATCTGGCAACAGGTGTGCAGGGGACTCGGACATCCAGAATCACTACCTGCAGAAATAACAAGTGAATGGCTCAGGAACTTCAGGGTGTAACAGGAAAAAACAAGACATTACACAAGGAAAACATAATTCTAAAGCATAACATGTTCATTTGTGGATTTAAGAGAGGCAGACGGTCTGGGGCCAAAAGCAGCTATAGGATTGAGGAAAAAGACAAGACTAAAAGCAAAGACACAGGCAGTTTGTAGTCTATGTCTTAAGCAATGTAGGGCATTTCGACTGATAAGGAAAGGGAGAAGAAGGAGTAGGTAACATGAGTTTGGATAATAGGACCAGGTCCTGTTTTGTGCTTATACTAAGAATTCCGCGCATGCTCAGTGGACAGAATGAGAGGCCTCTCCCCACAACCCCCAAAGCAGAATTTGAAATGTAAGAAGTCTGAGGTACCAGCTTTCCCAAAAGTTAATCACTGCTTCATCTCCACCCACACTTCATTGCTTTTATTAAGAAACAGGCCATGAAGAGTTGTCATTTCTATGTCTGTTTGCTAAAGCTGGAAGAATCTGTCCAGACCACTGAAGAGGAAAAGTTCCTGTGTCAGCACCGTAAGCATGTATGATCTGGTCTGCTTTTTAGACACTGCTTTTCTTGGCTCCAACACCAATGCTCCAAGTTTTAAAAAGTTCTTAACACGCAGTCCTTGTTTTAGACCAGGCTGACTCAGTCCCAGCGCTGCTGACCTTTTGGGTCTGATCATTCTTGAGCAGGGTGGGGGGTACTCTTGTACGCGGGATGTTTAGTACGACCCCTGGCATTCGCCCACCAGATACCAGCAGCACTGCCACCCGCCCCCGAGTTGCAGAAATCCAAAATGTCTTGACATTTTTAAAACTCCACTGGAGAGGAAACTGCCACCGGCCGAGAACCACTCTTCTAGCTGCCCTCACTAGTGCCACAGACAGGAGGCCATGCTGTGGGCAGCCCGGAGCAGGGTACTCACCTCCATTCCATCCATGGCCATGGTGGCCAGGTAGTTAGGGTCCTGCTTGTTCCAGCAGAGGCGAAGCAGTGGGTGATGCTGTGGGTCTTCGTAAATGATGGTGCTGTGTTCTAGATGACGAAGGTCAAACATCCGCACCGAGCCATCAGCGCCCACAGAGGCAAACATGTCCCGGCCACCCCCAGCCCGACTAAATGCAATATCATAGACCTGTTGGTGAATAAGAAGCTTCAGTCAGATTCAGATCCGGGACCTTATTTTCCTGTACCAGGGAACTCTATCATCCCTACTTCCCCTCTAGCCCCCTCGTGACACAGAAGAAGGTCACAGCCAAACAGTATCTGTGAGTACTGGCGCC
Organism: Mustela nigripes; assembly: GCF_022355385.1. NCBI lineage: Eukaryota > Metazoa > Chordata > Mammalia > Carnivora > Mustelidae > Mustela > Mustela nigripes. The sequence continues at coordinate 14,739,754 of NC_081572.1, forward strand.
TGAGACCTCTAACCTCCGTGACTTTCTGCTATGCAAACTGGCTGGCTTCCTCCTGCATTCCTGCTTTCTGAGTCTGTTTCCTCCAACCTTTCATGATAAGACAAAGAGCAGAAACCCTGCTGAGCCGTAGAGCACAGGGCGGAGCAAGTGTTCCATATGGGGTCAGCCAGTGGCTGTCCTCCGCCACACTACAAAATCCAGATGTTTGTTTCCTGGGCCATGATGGCTTTCATTTGTGTGTGATCAGAGACAGACCCATGCCCACATTAAGGCCACTGATTTAAGAGGTGGAGGCAGCCCTCCTGTGGTGCTTACTAACAGCCACTCGGGCTCTGCTGTGAAACCTGGACCTGAGACTCATTTTCATGAATGAAGAGCAGTTTCAAATCATGGGACACTCAGGGGTTCCTGTCTTCACAGGGAGGTTCGGGATCACTCTCTTGTCCTAGGACATGCTTTATTTCTTCTCCCAGTTGGTTTGTATTCAGAAGTAAGTCAATTTAGGTTTTGAATCATTGTTTTCTGCATTTATTACCTCCTGCAAACACTGCACACTAATATCTATGAGAAAACAGAGGCAGAGGGCAACAAAGAGCTTCAGAGAAAGAAAGGGATGAAGAGAGACAGACAAAGCCAGAGCCAGAGCAAGAGAGAGAAAAACTGAAAAACTAGTGCCAAGGATCTCCTGGGGTCAAACATAGCGACAGCTGACTTCTGAGGAGACACAAGTGGCATCTCTCACTAAATACTGGGACTCTAGCCTTCTTGAGGTTCTGCCTACTAAGGGACATTGCCAAAGGAACATCTATTTTTATGTGACCTCATAAATTCCTTTTCCTCTGGCTGACTATGAAATCACGCTTCTCTTTCTATGGTTGGAACTAAGAGTGGTTCAAAAGCGAACTGGGCCAGTCATCACAAAGAGGCCTGACAGATCACAGCTCCGTCCAGCACCGTCCAGCCATGGTAGGGCGTGGGTATATTTACAAGATGTGTTGCCCATGGGCTGGCTGCCAAGAACTCCCAGGGACAGGGACACCATGGCTGCACTGCTAAGTGCTTAGATGCCACAGGCAATGTGGCTGAGTTTGTCAAGCTCTCTCAGCCCCTTCCTCTGTGCTCCATCTGGGCATTTCCTCCTAAACCAAGGGAAGGTGACAACTCCTGGGTATACATTTCCCTCCTCCACACGCAGCCCTCTGGCAGGCAGCAACAAGGAAGAGCCTCCAAACAAGTCTCCACTTTGCCAGAGACATGGACTGAGGAAGAGCAAAGGTCTAGCAGGTGTCACTGTGTCTCTGAGAGCCACCCTCCCAGGGCTATTGCTTCAAGGCCAGGGTGCTGGCCCAGGGCCCATCTGCCATTAAGATCCATCCCTGGCCCTTGCCCTAGGGAGAAGCTAAGGTATTTCTCATTCCCTCTCTCTGTACCCTCAAGTGTCTTTGCCAATGGCTGTGTCCCCTCTGTGGTTGTAGCTTTTGCTGGGGAGACCCAGCCCCTGGGCTCCTGGAACCCTGTCTCCTCCCTTTGCCCCTCTGGCCTACAGGCAGCAGCAGCTTCCTGCTCCTACTCTCCACATGACCTCACCGTTGCCAGTGTGGCTTCCCAGCTTCACCATCATCTGTGTGAGCAATGCCCTAGGTTAAATCCCAAGTTTAAATATTTAGAGTAGTTGCAGTCTTCTGGGTTGGACCCTGACAACAGAGAAGAGCAGACGAGGTTGTCACAGAACTAAAATGTAGCAACCTGTTCCACTTGATGTCAAGAGGGTTTCCAGAAGTTCCTTATTGGTCCTCTCTGTCAGACAAACTCTTCCTTTGCCCCTTGGCTTAGCAGCAGCTAAGTTGAGCCAACTTGTAACAGAGCATACCCTGAGGAGCACAGAAAGCCAAAGACCAATCCCTTTCTGAGAGTGATAACCTGGTCACCATTTTCCCATTCTGAGGACCTCAAGTGTCTGACCTGAGGTCAAGGCGTTCCTTTTATCTGTACTAATACTCTTTGCCGAGCAGGGTAAGGGAGAAAAGAAAAAGAAACATGACCCACAGGAAATCAGAGTACAAGAAACATGAAGTGGCTCTGGGAGAAAAAAAAATTTATGACCAGTTTCCAAAAGCTCTCCTCAGAAGAATGCTTTGATCAAAACACAATCACAAATAGCTCTCCTCGGCTTTTCCAACAAACACAGGAGAACCACCACCATGAAAATAAACCATATTCCATTCCAGATTGTATTGAAAGTATTAAGGAACATACTAGAATTTCATAAAACAAGTTGAGAGAAGAAATGATGATTTAGATTTGTCTGCCAAAAAATTTTCCCTCTTCCTGGTTTCCCCCACTTCCCTCCCCTCCAAAAAGTAAATATATTTCAAGGCAAGTGTTGTTTTTCAATCCCATCAGGTCCACTAAGAGAGTTCATTATTACAAAACAGCAATCTCTGGCACAAAAACTATATATGTCGATTAGGTTGCTTGTATCAGCCAAAAAACCACATTAGTTTACAACATTGTTGTTTTTCGTTATTTTGACATATTACCATTTTCAATTTCAACAAGACATTGGCATTATGATTTTCCACATACTTTGCACAACAGTGAGAGGGTGGTCTGACCTCGAACTGAAGGCACAGAAAACAGCTGAGGAAAGCAGAGGAACAGCATCATTACCTCCTTGTCATGCGCGATCAGTTGGGTCTTCACATGACCAGACACAAGATTCACTCGCCCCAACACCTGCCCTGTCTCCAGCCCCCAGATGGTACAAGTCGTATCAATGCTGGAGGTACCTGAAAACAACCAGTGCAAGTCAGTGGCTGACAGGAGTGAGGCTTCCCTCCTTGTGTCTACTGCTCTGTGTAACCCAGGAGACGACATGCCTCAGATACTTACTAGGCAACAAGAGTCAAGTATTCAATCCCTACCCCAGGACCTCAGACTCCGCTAACTGCAGAGACAAGATATACACATAGGGAAGCTCAGATCCATATGAGGAATTAATTACTACATTCCATATTTGGCCTCTGTCCCCCTGGCCCGTTTTAGGCTGATCTATGGACCACAGGCCCAGCGTTTTATCTGAGGAAATGCATCTCTGCTTCTTCAAAAAGGACTACGCACCCCCTTGCCCCCTTACCTAACAGATAGGGATCCACCTCATTCCAGTCAAAGGAAGTTAGAGGAGCACAGAAATCTGAGTTCTTGTTATTGTTTAGCAAACATTCCAGCCGGGTTTCTGTTTCACCAACCTGCAGGAACAACAATTTTTAAAAATCAGCCAGTCTTTTATTTTCACAGAAAACCTTTAAAAGCTCTGTTTAGAATATATATTATTAAACAGAAGACACAGGAGAAAAACATTATTATCCTAGAGTAATAAAATCCAGAAGAACTCCTCCAAATGCTACTTCTTTCCAAGCTTTCTCCTCTGTCCCGCTTTGTTTTTCCCAATTCTCACCCCGAGACATTCCTAGAGGAGCGGTCTCCTCACCTTGCCTGACCTGGAACCTCTGCTCCCTGCCTGGCACTACTCCGGGCCAGAAGAGACACTGCTGCAGACGCACTCAGCCGAGAGAGGAGGTGAGGCTCCACGTTCCACTCACACACTCAACTAGAATCAATGGCCTGGTATTTTGTTTTTAAATTACTCAAAAATATCTTGGCTATAGACAGAGTAACAAGCCTCAAGCATTCCCCCCCGCCACCCCACCCGCAGAAGGTTCTCTTCATTTCACCAGGTTCGCTGAGCCTCTCAAATTTCCAGGGCTGACTGTAGCCTGACCACAGCAGGACTTCAAGGAATCCCGGCTAGATTTATTGGGGAATCTGCTGAACCAATAAAGGTCATTCCAGAATCACTCCCATTTGCTTCTCCTGGGCTACAGGGACACTTGCTGCCTCCAACCCCAGTCAGTTCTGCGACTCCACGCTGCTTAGTGACAGCTAACATGGAGAAAGTCCATCAGTCTGGCTGCTGACTGAACACCTGCTCACCCTCCACACACGAAGATAGTCGCCACTTGTTGCCAGTAGGTCTGGATAGACGCCTTTTGTGTCAGGGATCCACATGAGCTTTGTCGTGGGGTACGGATGGTCAAAAGTGTTTCTGCAAATAAACTCCGAACTCTCTTCATCTAAACCAACAAGCTGGACCTGTAACACAACCAAAGTGAGCCATGGAGAAACATTTGTGTTTCCGGAGCAGTATCGAATACCTCAGATCCTTCCCCCGACTTCCCAACGCCTCACCTAGTCCTGTACTTAACACAAAAGCATGTGTCAAAGGAGCCTTCAAGAAAGCAAACCACTGGGGCACCTGGGTGGCTCAGCTGGTTAAGGGTCCAACTCTGGATTTCGGCTCAGGTCATAATCTTGGTCAGGGTTATGAGACTGAGTCCCTGCATCAGGCTCTGAGCTGGACCCAGAGCCCACTTAAGATTCTCTCTTCCTCTCCTTCTGCCCCTCCCTCCACCTTCCTCCCCAGAAAGAACCCAAACCCACTGTAAGTGGCAAAAAAGTGGTTGCCACTGGGGTGCCTGGGTGGCTCAGTGGGTTAAGCCTCCACCTTTGGCTCAGGTCATGGTCCTGGGATCGAGCCCCACGTTGGGCTCTCTGTTCAGTGGGGAGCCTGCTCCCCGCCCCTGCCTGCCTCTCTGCCTACTTGTGATCTCTCTCTCTCTCTCAAATAAATAAATAAAATATTAAAAAAAAAAAAAAAGTGGTTGCCACTGACGGCAAAGTTCCCTGGTTTCCAGCCACGTTTTCTTAAGAGTTGATTTGGACCAATATTAACTTCTATTCTTTTTTGTCAAACTCAGTCCAGCTCAGTGAGAAATGCCACTCGGTATACAGTTGTTTATTGATGTCCACTGACTGGAAGATGGAATGGGGAATTTTTGGTAAAGACCCATAGTAAGTGGACAAGTACCAACTGGACCGCAGAAAAACAGAATTCCTAGTACTGCTGCCTAACTTCAGTCTCAGATACCACTGTCTTCCTGCTTCTTCTTTTTTTTTTTTTAAACAATTTTATTTAGGTACAGCTGCATGCAGTAGAAGTCATTTAAGTGTACAGTTCAATGACACAGAATGTGTACATGCACAAAGGTATACACTTGGGAAACCCCCCATGGTAATTAAGATACCGAACATTTCTATTACCCCCAAAAGTTCTCTTGGGTTCCTGTGCAGTTAACCCCTTACCCGTAGCCCCAAGCAACCACTGATCTGTAGTTCCGGCCTTTCTGTAACACCATACAAAGGAAATCATATGGTCATGAGTCCTGGGACAGCTACTTCCAGCACAAAGCTCCTGAGATTCATCCACATTCCTGGGTGTATCAGTAGCACCTTCCCTTTCATTGCTGAAAACACTGCATTATGCAGAAACACTATAATTTATGTATCCATTTACCAGCTGGTGAATTTTTAGGTTATTTCTAGTTTGGGACCATTATAGATATTGCTATGAATGCTTATGCATTAAGTTTTTCTTGGACAAGCTTTCATTTCTCTTGGGTAGACAACTGAGAGTAGAACTGCTGGGGCATGTTGTAAAAGTAGGTTTAACTTGATTAAAAGACAAATGGCCAACTGTTTTTTGAAGTGGCTGTGTCCTGCATTCCCACTATATTCCACTCCTCTACCATAGGAGAGGTCCACACCCTCCACATCCCTGGTCAATGCTTGGTGTTGCCAGCTTTAAAAAAAAAAAAAAGAAAAGAAAAAAAATCATTCTAACAGGTGTATAGCAATATATTAAATTGCATTTTCTCACTAATGATACTGTGTATCTTTTCATATGCTTATTCTCCACTGAAGCCTGTTCAGGTATTTTGTCCTTTAGAAAAAAAAAAAAAGACTTGGCTTTTTTAGACTCAGAAAAATTGGGCAGAGAGTAGTGTTCCCATGTACCTCCTGCCCCTACACTTACCCACCACATCCACTATCAAAGCACCTGCACCAAAATGGTAAATTTGTTCAACTGATGAACCTACATTGATAATCACCCAAAGTCAATAGTTTATAGAGTTCGCCCTTGGTGTTGTATGAACTATAGATTACGACATGTATCCACCATTACAGAATCACACAGAATAGTTTCACTTCATCATTTACCAGGTTTTTTTCCTTATTTACTGACTTCTGAGAGTTCTTTGCATATTCTGGATATAATCCCCAGTTGTGTTTTGCAACTATGTTTCCAGAGTCTACAACTGTTCCACCATTTTCTTTCAGTGTTTTTTGAAGAACAGAAATTTTATTTATTTTTAAAAGTTGATTTAAGTAATCTCTACACCCAATGTGGGGCTTAAATTCACAAGCCAGAGATTAAGAGTCATGTATGCTCTACAGCCTGAGCCAGCCAGATGACCCAAAGAACAGAAATTATAAATTTTGAGGATGTCTGTTTAGCATTGCTTTTTCTTTTCTTTTCTTTTCTTTTTTTTTTAAACTAAAGGTTTTTGTGTCCTTGCTAGGAAATCTTTGCCCTACTGCAGGCCAAACATTTTTTATGTTTTCTTCTAAAAGTTTTATAGCTTTAGGCTTTACACTTACATTTCACGTTAATTGTTTTGTATGCTGTGAAGTATGAATTAAGTTTCGCTTTTTAAATATATGAATGTCTGACTGTCCCAGCACCGTTTGATTAAAAACTATCCTTTCTCCTTTGAATTACTTTGGCCACTTTGTTGAAAATCAATTGACCACGTATTTGTGTATCTATTTCTGAACTCTCTATTCTGACCTATTGATCCATAAGCCTATTTATTTACCAGCACCACACTGTCTTGATTATAGCAGCTTTCCAGTGAAGTCCTGAAATCAGATGGTGTAAGTTCTTCAACTGTTTTGTTTTCAGACTGATTTAGCTATTCCATACATTTGCTTTTCTGTGTACATTTTAGAACCAGATTGCTAAATTCTACAAAAAGCCTGCTAAGATTTGGCTTGGGATTGTGTTGTACCTATAAATCAGTTTGGAAAACTGATCTCTTAATAATAATGAGTTGTCTAGCCCCAAAACAGCCTATTTCTACATTTATTTAGGTTTTAGTTTCTTTCAGCAGTGTTTTGGAGTTCTTAATGTACCAGTCTTCCATTTTTTTAATTAACTTTATTCCTAAGTGCTTTTTATGTTATTATAAATGAAATTGTTTTAAAAATGCTATTTCCAATTGTTTATTGGCACTATATGGAACTGACTTTTGTACATTAATCTTGAATCCTGTATCTTTGGCAAATCAGGCTATTATTAGTTTTAATAGCCTTTTTTTGGGTAGATTCCTAGGGATTTTTCTATGTACATTTATAGATTTTGCCATCCATGTCTTTTTAAAAACTTCATAATGACTAAGTCTAAATATTCATTTTTATGGAACATCTACAGGCTTTCAAAGATCAAAAAATATAATGTGTTAGGGGAGGTGATGTATGAAGATGTCAAAGGAGAAAAAAACCCACTGTCCTAAAACACAGTAACAATGCCCTAAGATAGCAATAAAAGTGATATCACAGGTAATACATGATAAGCTGCTTATTTATAACATAGATAACTGGTAATAGTTTAGAAGAAAGCAATAATTCAAAGGAAAAGTAGGTAGGACTTGAGCAGTCTTCAAAAGTGCATGGAAAGGTTCTGGGGAGGCAGAGAAGAAAGAGACGGCACCCCAGGCAGATGGGAGAGAAGGAACAAATCAATGTACTAAGGCGACAAACTAAATGACCTAGCTGGTGGCAGCATGAAAACCTGTTTGAGAGGAACTATCTGAGAGAACAGTGCAAACAGGGCTGGGAAGGTGTGCCTGGGGCAGGCTGCAGAGTCCTGAAAGCAAACTGAGAACCTAGGTGGGCTTTCCCCTGAGAAGGTGGCAGGAGGGCTATGAGGCCTTGGAAGTAAGACTATGAGGCCTGGTAATGCTGGGCAGGACTGTCTGCCAGGCAAGAGGCTCAGCCCAGAGACCCACAGGAGAACTGGAAAAGGTTAAGGGCCTATGGTGATAGTGAGAATGGCAAGGGACAAGCACAGGTGGCCAAAAGAGGAATTTTTGACCAAATGAACAGTTCTTTGAGAATTCAGAATTTTCCAGAAAATAATGCATAAAGAAGGAAGATTCAAGAAAAACTGTAAAAATTTACATCAACCCTCCTGGGGGAGGAAGGAGAAAACAGATGAGAAGTTAAATTTGTGGGCTCTTTGGGCAGAGTAAAGAATAAGTCTCTCATATAGATTTTGAGCCAGATATTTCATACATGTACTTATTCGATGAATCTTAATGAGTAGCTACTAGGTGCCAAACACTGTTCTAAGTGCTGGGGATATGGCACCGAGTGCAAGAGGCAAAATCTCCCTAACCATGCAGAGAATACCGTGAGACTACACTTCCTTCTACTACCTTTCAAGTCATCAGAGATCTCCCCTCAATCTTGAAATGTCAGATCCCGCAAGCATTTGCCACTTGGATCCTCTTAAGCAGATATTCAAGGCTCTCCACCCCCAGCCCTAGCCTCTTCTATCTCCATCTTATTTATCTAGTCACTGCTTCTCATCTTTTTCAGGTTCCTTTCCTTACACGGCCCTCTATGCTTGCAAAACCCTCCTACTTCCTTTCCATAGACCTAAATCCCACCCGATTTTAATACAGCACAGTGGCATCAGAAACCAGGGCCCTTTCCTTACCACTTGCTAGCTGTAGGAATGTTACTTAACTTTGCTAAATTGGTTTTCCCATCTGTAAAGTGAAGACATTCACAGTTACCTAAGAGTTCTTGGCAACACTCTTTGCTTAGGCTAGTATATACTCATACCCAGAGTATGAGCTTTAATATTACTACTATGTCTCACCTCCTTCATAAACTACTTGCAGTCTTCCTGGTACAGTGCTCTTTCCCACTGATCTGTACCATCCATTTGGTGAGTAACCCCATACTGCCAAATCAAAGTACTTAGATTGCTGTCTTCTGCTATTTCACTTGGGAAATGCCTTAAAAACAGGACCTGTCTTACTTCTGCTTATACTACAGAGACCACTGGTAGTCTCCAAATTTGGCCATCAAATTTACCTGGAGCTGGGGCCCCCAACTCTAGCCCAAGATTCTGACTCAACAAGTGTCAAGTAGGGCCGAGGAATATATTCTTAAGAACCTCCCTGGATGCCTGATTCAGCAAGGTCTGATTTTGAGCCAGATATTTCTGATAACCTCCTGCACCAACAATACCGAACCCAGGGAAGAAGTAGGTAATGCCTGGGATTTCATCTTTCCCAAATCTTCCCAAAGACTTCATGTGTTTGCACAGACTATGTTTTATCCTTTTTTTTTTTTTTTAAAGATTTTATTTATTTATTTGACAGACAGAGAACACAAGTAGGCAGAGAGGCAGGCAGAGAGAGAGAGAAAAGCAGGCTCTGCACTGAGCAGAGAGCCCGATGCGGGGCTCGACCCCAGGACCCCGGGATCGTGATCTGAGCTGAAGGCAGAGGCTTTAACTCACTGAGCCACCCAGGCGCCCCCAGACCTGTGTTTTATCCTTAACCTGACTTTAGCTCTTCTGCTCTAAGTTGCCAACCTAGTATTCAGAGGAATAACAACTGTTATTCTGTTATAACTCACTGTTATTCAATTTTTTGTTCAGATACTCACATGTTTAAAATGTGATGATGAAAGAGAATGGAAGTTATCTGTGAATATTTGCATAATAGAGAGCAGAGAATAAAGTCTCCCACTAACTCCACCCCCAATTCAACTTATTTTCAAACCAGCTGGATGTGTATCTTTCCAAATGGCCTTCTGTGCATCTGTATGCATATGTATGTGATGGGATGTTTTAAAAAACATAAAGAGGCTTGGACCACAAAATGTATTCTGCAACTTGCTCTTAACAATTTATCCTGGAAGATCTTCTCAGGTTTACCTTATTCTTCCACAGCAGGCCATGTTAAGCACACCATAATTTATTAGCCATTCATAGTTATTGTGGTTATAACCCATTGTTTTGCTATTATAAACAATACTGCGTACACATATGCAAATGCTTTATTGGATAAATTGCTAGATGTGTAACTGTTGCATCACATTTTAAATGTTCCATAAAACTATGAGATAATATGTGCTGTTTTATGCTTTAAAAAAAGTTAATAGATTTGACCCAAAGGCCTTTGAAAGGTTGCTTCCATTTACATTTTCTTGAACAGTGTGTGAGTGCCAATTTCACCATAACTTTTAAAACACTGAACATAGGGCGGGCGCCTGGGTGTCTCAGTCATTAAGTGCTGCCTTTGGCTTAGGTCCTGGGGAGCCGGGATTGAGCCCCACTTCGGGCTCCCTGCTCTGTAGGAGGCCTGCTTCCCCCTTTCCCATTCCCCCTGTTTGTGTTCCCTCTCTCACTGTGTCTCTGTCAAAGAAATAAGATCTAAAACAACCAAACAACCCCCCCCAAAAAAAACACCTAAAAACAACTTTTACATTTTTGCTAATCTGATGGATAAAAAGGGTATTTCACAATTTTGCTCTTGAAGCTCAGCATGTTTATTATTTCTGCTTCTGATTAACAGTAACAAGTTGACTGTGTGGGTGCTTACGACGGGTCAAGGACAAGCACTGGGCTAACTGCTGTACATGCACTACCTCTAACCCTCTCAACATCTTCGCAGCAACCCAGGTGTTATTCTTCTTCCCACTTTCCTAAGATATTGAATAAAAGAGACAGTAAGTAACCTGTCCACAATCATGAAGCTGCCTTTTAAAGATTTTATTTTTTAATTTGAGAGACAGAGGGAGCGTGTGTGCGTACTCGGGGAGAGGCAGAGGGAGAGGGAGAGAGAAAATCTCCAGCAGATTCCAAGCTGAGGGCAGAGCCCCACTCGGGGATCAATCTCAGAATCCTGAGACCACGACCTGACCGAAATCAAAAGTAGGGTACCCAACCGACTGAGCCACTGAGGTTTCCCCTGAAGCTGCCTTTTAAATACAGATAATCCTATATCCCATAGCCCATGGAGGCCATCTCTTCACCACTATGCTAAAAAACACTAACTTAAAACATTTGCCCAGTTTATTCTACTGAGTCGTGTCCATCTTTTTCTTCTTGATTTATAGGAATTATAAGAAAACATTTTTTTAAGGGAAGTCAGTTGATTAGGAAAAATTATTATATATCAAAGCTTAAGGGAAGATGAGAAAACTGAGGCCCAGATATAATAAATGACTTGTCCAGACTGATATAGATGGTAAAGGCAGATTTATTGGATTTATAGATGGTTACTGTGCCTTTGATAAATTTGCCCATAAGACTCTTGAGGTGATGCCTTTTTGGGAGTAGATCCTTGGTTACATTTTCAAATTCTTCAAAAAACCTTTAGGAATTTTTTTTTTTTAAAGATTTTATTTATTTATTTGACAGAGAGAAATCACAAGTAGGCAGAGGGGGGGGGGGGAAGCAGGCTCCCTGCTGAGCAGAGAGCCCGATGCGGGACTTGATCTCAGGACCCCGAGATCACGACCTGAGCCGAAGGCAGCGGCTTAACCCACTGAGCCACCCAGGCGCCCCAAACCTTTAGGAATTTAATTATTCAGATTTCCTATTAAAATTTGACACTTTGTTTTGCCTTATGTAGCACTCTTGATCTTTACACCTCACTTCCTACCCCATATGTCCACTTATGCCCATAAGAAAGGGAGTTTCTAGGGCACCTGGGTGACTCAGTTGGTTAAGCCTGCTTAACCAACTGATCAGGTCATGATCCTGGGGTCCTGGGATCAAGCCCTACATTGGGCTCCCTGCTCAGTGGGGAGTCTGTTTCTCCCCTTCCCTCCTCCACAGTCCCTGCTTGCGCTCTCTCCTCTCACATAAATAATCAATCTTAAAAGGGGGGGGGGTTCTGTTCCTGTCCTGTCCCCCATGGGAAGAAATACCGAGGGTGAGGAGTTCTGTTCTTGCATCCCTACCCTTGACTAGCTCCAACTGTTATGACCAAAGCCCTGAGCCAGGCACATGGACATGCCTCACCAGGGGGACTGCTGCTCCAATAGGCAGGCTCACCTGCACTCTTGCTCCTTCCCATCCTGCTCCTACCTAGAGAGGCAAACCAGCCTGCTCACTATGGGTCTGAGCATCCTTTGCCCCAGCTTCTCTCCACCTTCAGCTGAATAGGTGAGGTCAGGCTGGGTCTGCCCATAAATTAGATGGAAAAGCAGAAAGTCTCACTTAGGCTTTAAGGCTAATCTGCATTTCTCCAATTTAGTTTACCAGGGAGTAGCATCAGACTGGAGGTGCCCTTTCACTCATTAGTAGAGTGGGGATAGATTTCTCCCTTGGCTATTATTATTATTATATATGACGGTCCCAAGGGGAAAGCACCAAAATTCTACCCAAACCCCCTACCATTATTATCTTCTATTATTTTCTTGCTCAGACTTACAAGTTCTAACTAAACGATTTTTCTTTTTTATTTATTTTTAATGATCTGTCAATTGGGTTTATTTTATTCTTTAAATGAACTTTTTTAGATTGTAAAAGAATTATAAAATGTATAGCCAGTGTATAAAACCAAAGTATAGGTATACAAAAAAAAGTGCAAAATTTCTCTCCCACCCCATCTCCAATATATCACAATTACTTAGGCTATGTTGCTTCTTTATGCTCAAATATATATAACATATATTAATATAATGTATATATATTATATACACACACACACACACGAGGATAGGGTTTTCCCTTAACTTTCAGAAAAATGGAATACTATATCCAATGTTACGAATCTTTTCATTAATTTGACAAAATAAGGACATCCCTCAAGTGAATACATAGATCCAAACCATTCTTTAATTGATGCATATTTCATAGAATAAATATGCCATATTATGTGGCTCCACAACTCCCCTAATGATGTATGTTGTTTCCCTTTTTTTTTTTTTTTTAAAGATTTTATTTATTTGACAGAGAGAGATCACAAGTAGGCAGAGAGGCCAGGCAGAGGGAGAGAGGAGGAAGCAGGTTCCCTGCTAAGCAGAGAGCCCGATGTGGGACTCGATCCCAGGACCCTGAGATCACGACCTGAGCCGAAGGCAGCGGCTTAACCCACTGAGCCACCCAGGCGCCCCTTGTTTCCCTTTTTTTTGCCACTACTTGCATGACTTGTACATATGTGCTTATGTACTATCTTTACTTCTGGAGGCCAATCTCAAGAATGAGACTGCTGTATTTGAAGGTATGCATATTTTAATTTTAATGCAGTAATACTTGCTTTAATTAACTTATTTTTTATTTTATTTATTTGACAGAGAGAGACACAGCAAGAGAGGGAACACAGGCAGAGAGAGCAGGAGAGGAAGAAGCAGGCTTCCCAAAGAGAGCCTGATGTGGAACTCGATCCCAGAACCCTAGGATCATGGCTTGAGCCAAAGGCAAATGCTTAATGACTGAGCCATCCAGGTGCCCTGTTTTATTTTTTTTTATTTGAAGTAGGCTCCACACCCAAGCCCAATGTGGAACCTGAACTCATGACACTGAGATCAAGAGTCACACACTCTACCAACTGAGCCAGCCAGGCACCCCAAAATATGTGCATTTTTTATTTTAAGGGATGCTGATTTACTTTCCAAATAGGCTGTAGTAATTCAGACTCCTACCGGCATATGTAAGTGTTCATTTCCTCATACTACCAACGACACTAGAAGCAGTTAACTTAATTTTTATAAATTTGAAAGGAAAAAAAGTCACAAGGTCAATTCTCATTTCCCTTAACTACCTGTGAGGTTGAGCAACTTTTCCTATTTATTGAGCACTTGTTTGCATTCATTACTTTGAAAGGCTATTTATACTCTGTCCATTTTTTTTTAAAGGATTTTTTTTTTTAAGATTTTATTTATTTATTTGACAGAGAGCACAAGTAGGCAGAGAGGCAGGCAGAGAGAGAGGAGGAAGCAGGCTCCCTGCTGAGCAGAGAGCCTGATGTGGGGTTCGATTCCAGGACTCTGGGTTCATGACCAGAGCCGAAGGCAGAAGCTTTAACCCACTGAGCCACCCAGGCGCCCCTGTCCATTTTTTTTTTTTTTAAGATTTTATTTATTTATTTGACAGAGAGAAAGTGTGCACAAGTAGGCAGAGGCAGGCAGAGGGAGGAGAAGCAGGCGTCCCACTAAGCAGAGAGCCTGATGTGGAGCTTGATCCCAGAACCATGGGATCATGACCTGAGCCAAACGTAGACACTTAACCAAATGAGCCACCCAGGCATCCCACTCTGTCCATTTTTCTATCACACTAAGTACACTCACCTGTCATGTTTTGAAAATATTTCCCCTGGCCTATCATTTGTCTTTTGACTTTGTCCACAGCATTATTTTTTCACAAAGAAATGTTTTATTTGTATGGAGTATATTCTGTCAATCTCTTCCTTGTTTGACTCTGGATTGAATGACTGGTTTTAAGACTGCCTTCTCCTATGCTTACCCCCACTGCTTCAGCGCAAATTTCCTAGTCCATTTTCTCTTATTATTGCTTGTGAGACTTAACACTTAAATATTTTATCTAGAATTGATTTTCATATACAAAGTGAATGAATAGGCTCTAAATTTTTCTGCCAAATGGACAGCTAATTATGCCATAAATTTATTATCTTTTTTCCTAGTGAATTAAGTAAGGTTCTATCTTACCACATACTACATTTCCATATACACTCAGATCTGCTTTGGAACATTCCAAAGCAGAGAGATTGGTTCCACTAATCTCTCTGGGTATAACTATACCAATTCCAGTATATTTATTCTATTCTGGTAGGGCAACTGTTCCCCTCTGTTTTTCAACACATCCTTTTTCCTCATAAAAAAAAATTTTTTTTTTTTTACATTTGTATACATTTATTTTTAAGGCTCTGGCAATAATCAGTATTCCAATTCTGACCCTGCCTTTACCATCTATATCACTCTGGACAAGTCATTTATCATATCTGGGCCTCAGTTTTCTCATTTTCCCTTAAGTTTTGATATATAATAATTTTTCCTAATCAACTGACTTCCCTTAAAAAATGTCTTCTTAATAGAGATCCATTTTTATAAATTGAGTTATCTTTTTAAAAAGTGCATTATTTTTTCAACATAGATCTTATATATTCTTAAGCATATTCTCAGGTATTTAAGGGGGCACAATCTATAATAATTGCACATTTGCAGACACTGCGCCATTACCTGCTGTCATCAAATGTGGTATGCCTAATTTCTCTTCAGGAGGACTCAACTGTTTTGCCTGGCTGCCCAAGATTCTTTCTTCACGATTAAAATAGAGTAATTTTCCTAGGAAAGTTTTCAGTGTCAATGGTTTTGTGTCCATTTTTCTTGAAAGATGGCTTAAGCTCATTTCTTCAAACCTTTATTTCCATAAAGTCTTTAATTACGTAATTAAGCTTTTGTGTTTCGTTTCTTTGGTCTTCTTTTTCCAGGGACACCAATTATACCTAAGTTATATCTTCTTCGTTTTCTGCATCTACTACAGTCAGTTGTTTATTTTCATTTCATTTTCTCAACCTGTCTTTTTTATCCTTCACTAAGTTTTCAGCAGTTTGTATTTGTTTTTATTCTCTTTCCAATGTGGCTTTTAATTCTGTGGTAACTTTTGTTTTCTCATCCACTATTTTCCTGGGCTCTACCTGCTGCTGCTCCATTTCCTCCTGCCACTGTGCCTTATTTTACCTGATCTTCTGTATCTCTGCTTTGAGTTATTTCCTTAAGTTCTTTGAATTTATGGTGGCAGAACTGGCCATTAATTTTCATATGAGGTAAAAAAACAAACATTTTTCTAGTGTGGGTACTTTACCTGCCACTTGTTTCCCATATATTCCTCTTTTATATAGTATCTTTCTATAGCTGTTGTGCTGGTTCCTTCTGCTTGGGCAAGTTCTTCCTATGTGCTCTTTAGGAAGCCCCTGTGGGAGAAGCCAGTGCCATGTTCCCAGTTAACAGAACCACACAAAGCTTTTGCATTTCCCCAGCCAGTCGGGATGATAAACTGTCAAACTGCTTACAATTCAACTTCTCATCTAACCTGCCTTATCTGCTGCTTCTAGAGAAGATGGCACATCTATGTGTCTCCTAGTATAGCTCAGCACCCCTCTTATCCGAAGTGTCAAATGCAGAAGTGCCTGCCGCCAGACTGTGCACCCTCTTCTCACTGTCTCATACAAAGAATTGCTGATTTTGCCTGTCAAAATCCTATTCTGGAGAACCGTATGAGTTTAAAATCTGAAGCCAAAGATCTCCTTTCTTAGCATTTTTCTATATGCATGGGATCTTCATTATCCTTCTGTCCTTCCTCAGTTCCCATTGGGAGCATAAGAAAAACTATCCGACTTTAAACATCATCTTATTGTCAACATTTAGGATGCCCTTGTCCCTTTTTCGCTATGTCTTCCCTGTCCTATCAAACTTTTATCTCCCACTTCCACCGCCTTTCTGCACCTACTGCATCACAATGCTTTACCCCAATATGTGAAAAAAAAATGCCCCTAAAAAGAAAAGGCTGTAAAAATTATTTTTACTTCTTTTAAAACTGTGGGCATTACTATGTCAGATGTGCCTTAGGATGCATATATGCAGGATGCCTGGGTGATGCAGCCAGTTGAGCATCCAATTTTGGTTTCAGCTCAGGTCATGGTCTCAGGGTCATGGGATATACACATGATAGAGCCTCGTGTCGGGCTCAACGCTTCATGTGGAGTCTGTTTGAGATTCTCTCTCTCTCTATGCCCCTGCCCCCACACATGCACGCACGCGCACTCTCTCTCTCTAATAAATAAATCTTGAAAGAAGCTATATGCGATATAAAATATTTATTAAGACATGACCACATCTTCACTTTCAAATGCTTTCATGAATAACAACACAAGTTACTATCTAAATTACACACATCTTACGTTTAAAAAAATTTAAAATTTATCTTGTTATTAGACACTCTTTGAGGGAGGAACCTGTGTATTCTACTTTATAACACACACTGCTAGTACCAGAACATGAAAGCACATGTGTATGTACATATAAAATTCTTTCTTCTTTTCTTTTCTGGTTTTTTTTTTTTTTTTTTAAAGTAGGCTCCACACGCAGCATGGAGCCCAATGTGGGGCTAGATCTCAAAACCCTCAGGTCAAGACCTGAGCTGATATCAAGAGGCAGATGCTCAACCAATTAACAGAACCACCCAGACATCCCTGTATATATTTAATTTTTTTTTAAAGCCCCCAAGTTATGCAAAGCAATATACCACTCCAGTCAGTGGAACACTTTCTATGACTGTTAATATAACCAAAATAAGCTAAGCAAAATCCTGAGAGAATAAACCAGCTTTCCTTAATATTTTCCATTTGTCCTTCCTTCAAGCCTGTTCCTGACTGATTATTGTTGATCAATGTCTGCAGAGAAAAGTCCTGCCTTGTCAAACTTTGAGATGAATTCTGGCATACTACCCTTTGGCTCCTGGCTCAGAGACTAACCAATCAGCTCCTGGCTCAGAGACTAACCAATCAACCATTCTGGCCTCAGGCAAGCCAGACTACCTACAGAAGAGAGACTCAGTCCTTGTTCAAATCACAGCACCTCCGGTAAGTCTGTATGAACCAGGTTAGGACAAAAAGTAATAAAGCAGCAGCACTTTTATCCAGTGGTCCCATGGAGGAATTAGTACTCTCACTGTCTAGAAGAAAGAAAGGAGGAAGTTAAAACCAGAAGAGTTTTATATTTTAAATTCTCCTGCTGACAATCTTGCCAGGGACTGACGGAGCACTGACGGAGCACTGCAAAATTTCAAGTCTCACAAACCCTTAGGTGTACTAAAACACTTAGTCTTTTCTGTTGTCAATTTCACATCTGCTAACAAAGGCTACAGAAGGCTACTAAGTATCATCATCGTGCCCCAAAAACATAAATATGTGTCCATATGTATCTGTTGAATTAAATGAAGGGATTCCTAAATGGCTGCCACAAATACTAAGAAGCCAAAATTTATATGCCAGAGTCAAAAATCATGATGTGCCAAACAGATAAACTGCTTTAAAATCTCAGAGAAATCAACACAGGCTGAAAAGGCAAGCATTCATCCCATTTATATTTCAAGTACAAGGTGGTCTTACCCAGATTCACTATCCATATTCTTCAAAAAGCATCAGGTATACCTATATTTCTCTCCTCAGCTCCTTGTAGTGTTTTCTAGATGCTAAATCTTAAAGCAAGATGGTCAGCTAGATAAATATTAGGGCAAAATAAATCCCTATGACTCTGCCAATTCTATTCAAAACCAACTCTGAAACATGCAACTAAATGAAACAGAAGCCCAGGAACTGCTATTCATCTTTTGCCCTAAAACAGGGCAAATAACACCTGCAAACTCAGGAGACATACCAGCATTCTTGTATCAGCTACTGTGTCTGAGTCAGGTAGAACAAGAGCAAACGGCCTTAAACTAGTACATTACAGTAGTTGGAGTCTGACTACAAGAACCTTCTAGACCACAAAAATGTTTACTTGAAAGGAATCAAGGGATTTTTTTTTTTCCTCTGGGTCTTTAAAAGGCAGAGAAATGAACACAATGACATTTTGAGGTAGCTTTCTGGCCTGGGGTCATGATTCCTCTCTGGAAAATACAAATCACATTTACATAACACCTATATAATTCTCCTTGATGATATTTCAATTATCCAGATACAGTAAAGATGATTAAATAATAATAGCCCACATTTCTGAACTGCTTACCATGTATGTCTGGAGCAGAGTTCCTAAACCCATTACATATACATTAGCTCATTTAATCTTACTTATTGCCCTCATTTTATAGATGAGGAAACTGAGGCACAGACATTAACTTGCACAAGGCCGCACAAACCGGGAAGAGGCAGGACTAACACAAAGTACGTCAAAGGGGCATCTGGTAACAGAGCTTTTTGCATGGGACGGAAGAGAAGAATCAATGCTCAGGTGCAAGCGAATGCAAAAAAAGATAGGATTTCTGCCTCTGGTCAGCAGATGTCAAGGTAATCCCAGGGTAATGTTCTTAGAGTACCATCTGCACCACCTGTTTCTTAATCAGCTGAGCATCTGTTAACTTCAGGGGTGGAGCCCAGGAATGTGCAAATCCCTCAGGGGAGTGTCAGATACACACTACGATTTAGAGAACCACCATTCAACACCAGTGCTGCTATTCCCCCAGTGGAGACCATAAGGAGAAAAGATGAAACACAATTAGCGATCATGGGACTTACTATTCTAGGTGTAGTTGATGGAATCCAGTTCTTTACTCTGAAACAATTCCCAAATTTATTCAGAAAGTGGAACACTTGAAAGTCAAGTTGTTCTTGAATTGTAAATAAATTTAATTCTGTTCTCCAAATACAAGTAATTTTACTATAGGAAAAACATGATTACATTACTATAGAAACTTTTAGGAATTATTATCATGTATTCTTACGTCGGTGTCTCCAGGGTAAGAAAGATGAACACTTCTGGACTTTTTCACCAATGTTAAAAGCTGCATCCATTTATTTTGCCCTCTGCTGGCAATTATTGTCGACAGCAAGCAGAAAACAAAGAACCAAAAAAACCAGTAACTTTTAAATTCCTCTTAACTGTGAAGTCTGGCACCTCTTTGGTAAAAGTCTTTTCCAAAACTGAGCCTAAAAGGCCCTGTGTTAAAGAGGTATTTACTGCTCATCAGCCCCCTAGGCACAGATTCTTTACATAAAAGTTTCTTAACTTGAGGTCCATGAGTTTGAATTGGAAAAGCACATTCATATTTTCACTAACATTTGACTGAAATTTAGCACTTCCTTCCATTAAGAAGGAAGGCAGCTACTTATAGCCATGTCAATATTTGACTGTCACTGACAGAAATCAGATTTTTATCATATTACATTACTATAACGAACCATCTTAAAATGCTATTTACCCTCATCACTACTTTAAAATTATAGTAATAATTACACTGGATGGTATAACTTAATGAATTAATTTAAAAGTATAGGGGCACCTGGGTGGTTCAGTCAGTTAAGTGTCCAACTCTTGGTTTGAGCTCAGGTCATGATCTCAGAATCCTGAGCTTGAACCCCATGATGGGCTCTGAGCTCAGCAGGGAGTCTGCTTGAGATTCTCTCTCCCTCTGCCCTTCCCTCACCCTCTAAAAAATTTATATATAACTATAGGTCCACTTTTAAAAAAATGTTTTTGATAACTGTAATTCAATATAATAGATTTCCTTCATATTCTTATGTATTTTACACATTTGAAAACGTAATTATAGGGGCACCTGGGTGGCTCAGTGGGTTAAAGCCTCTGCCTTCGGCTCAGGTCATGATCTCAGGGTCCTGGGATGGAGCCCCTCATCGGGCTCTCTGCTCGGCGGGGAGCCTGCTTCCTCCCTCTCTCTCTGCCTGCCTCTCTGCCTACTTGTGATCTCTGTCAAATAAATAAATAAAAATCTAAAAAAAAAAAAAATAGAAAATGTCATTATGAAAAGAGGTCTATTGGCTTCAGCTTGCCAAAGGTGTCCATGGCATGCATACACACACACACACACACTAAGAACTCTGACCTAGACAGGTTGGTGCACAAAAACAGTTTTAAGATACTGCGTTGCCTACATCACGCAAGTGAGTTAAGATAGAAGTAACTGCTTATGGTTTGACTACTAGGATTATTAATCTACATTTCACTACTAAGACCCACACTTCCTGTGTGCCTGACACGAGTTCCATTAGCTTGCTAAAAGAAAGGACAAACTTTGGGGCGCCTGGGTGGCTCAGTCAGTTAAGCGGCTGACTTCGGCTCAGGTCATGATCCCAGGATCCTGGGATTGAGCCCCATATCCAGCTCCCTCTCATCTACCTGCCGCTCTGCCTACTTGTGCTCTCTCTCTCTCTGACTAATAAAATCTTTATTAAAAAAAAGAGAAAGGACACACTTTGGGGTAGAGTTCCTGTAAGTGAGGTTTGACCCCAGTTACTTCACTGATTCCACTAGTAGCCTAACTTTGGCTTAGTTTCCTTTCTTAGAAATGGGGCTGCTAGTGCTTACCCAAACTGACTCTGGAAGACCTTGCCACCCCCCCCCCAAAAAGTCCATCAATTTGCATAAAAAATCTCAAGCCCTTTGAAAAATATATTTTACTTTTTAAAAAGAACATATATTCTCAAATAATAATTCTAGTAGTCTCAATTTTACTAACACAGACACAGTTTCCACATCAGGACCTTGAATTCCATTCCATTCTGAAGACTACCTAGAGAGGTACGGAAGAGGAAGCCATTACAGAAAATAAAACTATGTCTCTCTCAGGACTCTTTTTGTGGACAATGGGTGGACTTCAATATCATCAAGTAGTCCCTGGGATTTGTGTGTAAACTGTGTGTGTTATATCTGGGCAATCAGAGTCCGTCGCTTCCATCAACTTCTCAAAGGGAATTTCAGAGGGGCGCCTGTGGGGGCTCAGTCAGTTAAGCTTCTGCCCTCAGCTCAGGTCATGAGCCCTGGGTCCTGGGATGGAGGCCAGTGTCCAGCTCCCTGGTGAGCAGGGAGTCTGGTTGTCTCTCTCCCTCCTCCACCCCACCTCGTGCACATAGGTTCTCTCTCACTCTCTCTCAAATAAATAAATAAAATCTTAAAAAAGGCGGGGAGGTTCCAGAAAAGTTGAGTCCTAGACTCTAATGCTTCTGGAACACTGTAAACAAACTCACAATGTACAAATGTTTTTTGACAGGACCTTTAGGTGTAAAAAAGAACTCTTTTCCTACAAGAAACTGTGAGTCAGAAATAAGATTAACCTGTTATTCAGCGGACTAAACAGAACCAAACTCCACCCAGCTCCTGCCGGGCCACTCCCACGACGCCCCCACCCCCTCCCCCCACACCATGCCTATCACTGGCCCCAAAGTTTCATTCTTCTTAGGTCATGGTGTTCGTGGTGTCAAGCAGGAGTATAAGGCTTTAAACACCACTAGCCAAGGCTCTAGGTTGCTCTGATCATTCTCACAGTGCTTAGTACAGTAAGTGCAAGAGATTAAGGGATAAAAGAAAAGAAAATTCTTCCCACTGACATATTTAACAACTTTCAAAAGTAAATTCATGTTGCAAGGTCAGCTTATAAGCTTCCTACTGCCTGTGCTTCTATGAAAGATCCTCAAATTGTCAATGTCCAGAAGAACTTACTACTGAAGGTTACACTTCTGTAGCACCATGAAAGAAGCCAAGAAGACATAAGGAAAGCGTCATCCTTCTCTATTCAGGAAACAGTGGCAGGATCACGGTCACAGACCAACATTTCCAAAAAGAGATCACTTTTAAGAGGACAGATGTGAGGCAGCAACAGCAGTGACACTCCCGGCAGACAGGCTGGGGGATCCATGAAGGGTACCCGGGGGTGGGAGGAGGCGGGGAGGCCTGCACAGTCAACAACCCTAACAGAAACCTAGTGTAGCCACAAGTGTATGACCACCGAGGCACCAGCATCTTCATAGCCATCCCTCTCTCTTCCCCAGGCCGCCCCCCAGCTGAAGCAATGCGGCGGGAAGGGAGACGACTGGCGTGATAAACTGCGTAGCTTTGGGGTGAAAAGCCAAGTTTGAGAGCCATCTCCCCCCACTAAATAGCTGTCTGACCCGGGCAAGTCACACAGGGAGCCTCAGTTCCCCCACAAGTAAAATGGGGGTAATTACGCTCCTGACTACACAGAAGTGCTGCCAAGATTAAATGAGACAACGAGTGCAAAAGCTTCTGCACAGGGCCAGACACAGAGGAACCGCTCCGGGAGCGCTAAGACAAGTCCGCAGCAGGGTGCTGGGGTCTGGGCTCCGGCCGGGAAAGGATGCTCCCGGGGCCCGCTCGCCGCCAGCTGGGTTCCGAGCCCCTGCCCGGCCCACCTTGTTGTTGTATTCTTCCACGAAGCTGCCCAGAGCCAGGCGAAAGCGCTTGTCGGGCCGCACGCTCCAGTTCATGGCGTAGACCGTCCAAGGCGCTTCATACTTGTAGATCTCCTTCCGTTTGCCGTGCAGGGACATGGTGGTGGCGGCGGGGCCGCAGTGCGGGCCGGGACGACAGCGAGCTGCTGCAGGCCGGGCGTGAGTCAGGCGGGGAGCCGGGGCCTGAGACTGAGGGGTCCGAAGGGAGGCGGGGCGGGGGCGGGCAGGAACGGCCTAGCCCGGAAGCGGGGCCGCGGCGACAGACAACGACTGCCGGGCCCGACCCCCAGTTTCAAACCTGCTTCGGCTCGGACAACAGCCACCTTCCGTTTGAAGCCCCGCCCCGCCCTCTTGAAACGGAAGCCACGCGACCCCCCGTAGCGGCGCCGGCCGTTGGCTGCCTGACATGTCGTTTTGAAAGGTTCCTTCTTCTCATTGGCTAGTACGCCCATAGCTTCTGAAGCCCTTCGCTATTGGCGTAAATGTTTGTCATTCCAATGACTTGCCCGGCCCAACTTCAGGGGGGGCAGGCGCTCTCTCAGCCGCAAAGGTGATTGGCTGGCATAGATGTCAGTCAGAGAGATAACGGCGCAGTGCGGGTGAATGGGGGCGTGGGTGGCCTAGAGGCTAGTTAGCTAGCTGCAGCACGTCAGGCCTCTAAGTTCTAGGCCAAGTCTCTGACAGTGAAAGCGCCTACGTGACCTGCTCTGACTTCTCTGCAGCTGCCATTCTGAGAGGCTTCTCCACGCTTTCCAGTAGAAATTTACATTCTGCCTTACCCAGGGGCCTGCGGCTTGGCAGCCTGACCCTAGCCAAGTGGGAATCACCTTAATTTCCTCCGGGTGCTCACAGCCCTGCACACCCGGGAGCTGGTCTCCCAGTAACCCCCAAGGGCTGGCGATGGACGCGCCTTTGCAGACCGACCCACCTGTAGTCAGGACTTCCCGCACTTCCAGCATTTCTAGAAATGCTCGGAATTTCAGGATTGGTTTTCAGTTAAATCGGCGGGCGACCCTACTTGCTTGGCCCTAAATTTTTGTCGGTTCCCATTCATTCCATCCTTTCCCCTCCAGCGCTCACGAGGCCAAGGCAAAAGCTAATCAAGTCCTAAACCTATCTGTGTCGTCAGTTTGAAATGGAGAAGGGTCTGAATCTAGGTAATACCTCTTGATAATTTGAATGATTTCTTATGCTTTGCTTTCAGCACAATTAAAGGAGAATCGTATGGGATTGCTAGATGATATCATTATCGTTTTAAAGATAGTGGATCTTTGAGCAACTCAAAAAGAGTTAAGTCACTGCTGGGTATAACAAACCCCTTAGTGTTCTATCTGCTTACTTATTTTAACAAGTTTTCTAAAAAATAAAGAAAAATAGATATAAAAGTTGCTGAACCTTGCCACTGATAAAAAAAAAGTGATATTCATCTGCACGTGAGCTATGAGCGGAAAATACCCTCCTTTATACATGCATTTGCAATAAAATTGTAATTTCTATAAAAAAAAATTCTGAAATATATTTGGGGCTCCTGGCTGGCTCAGTTGGTAGAGCATCCATCTCTTGATGTTGGGGTCATTGAGTTCAAGCCCCACCTTGGGTGTAGAGATTACTTAAATAAAAATTTTTAAAAACTTTAAAAAATAATTTTTTAAAAATTTGAAATAGATTTCTGTTGTTTTGAACAACTCTGTACTAATAAGTATAATCCTTAAAGCTTGGTAAGGTAACAAAAATTTAATTTTAACATTTATATATATAGGGGCACCTGCGTGGCTCAGTGGATTAAGCCTCTGCCTTCAGCTCAGGTCATGATCTCAGGGTCCTGGGATGGAGCCCTGCATCAGGCTCTCTGCTTACAGGGAGCCTGCTCCCCACCCCCTGCCTGCCTACTTGTGATCTGTCAAATAAATAAATAAAATCTTTTTTTTAAATGTATATATATATATATATATATATATATATATATATATATATATATTTGTTGCAAACAGTTATGATCAGGTTATCAATACTAGATCTTAAATCTGGAAATAAATTACATGTAGCATAAACTGTGGTGGGAATAGAATGGAATTATGAAAAGAGACAAAAGAATGATGTTAAAGAAGAACTTATTCTCGTGTTTTTATTTTTTATTTTTAAAAAGACTTCATTTATTTGAAAGAAAGAGAGGGTGAGTGGGGGAAAGGGCAGAGGGAGAGGGAGAAACAGATTACCTGCTGAGCAGGTAGCCCAACATAGGGCTAGATCCCAGGACCCTGAGACCATGACCTGAGCCAAAGGCAGTCACTAACTAACTGAGTCACCCAGGTGCCCCTATTTTTGTTTTTTTAAAATGAATGCTATAGAAAAGATGTGATATATATATATATATATATATATATATATATACACATACACATACATACACACAATGTAGTATTAATCAGAGATGAAAAAGGATGATATCTTACCATTTACAATGACATGGATGTAACTGGAGGGTATTATGGTAAGCAAAATAAGTCAATCAGAGAAAGATAATTATACGGTTTCACTCATATGTGGAATTTAAGAAACATAACAGAAGATCATAGGGGAAAGGAGGGGAAAATAAAATAAGATGAAATCAGAGAGGGAGACAAACCATAAGAGACTCTTAACTAAAGGAAACAAACTGAAGGTTACTGCAAGGGAGAAGAGTGGGGGGTGGGGTAATCCGGTAATGGGCATTAAGGAGGGCACGTGATGTAATAGACACCAGGTGTTATATGCAACTGATGAATCAATGAACTCTATATCTGAACCTAATGTTACACTATATGTTAACTAACCGAATTTAAATAAAATAAGTTTAAAAAAAGAAAATAAATTATGTTAGGGGTTCCTGGCTGTCACAGTTGGCAGACATGTGACTCTTGATCTTAGGGTTATGAATTGAAGCCCCACATTGGGCATGGATGCTACTTAAAAAAAAAAAAAAAAAGAATTCTGTTGGTTTTGAAATCACTATGCTACTTGGGTCTAAATGGATTGATGTAAATGAGGCAATTTATAAAGTATCAATATTCACAATACACTGGAAGTTACATGCTTGCAATTATTTAAGCTCATCAGTGAAATACTTCAAATGAATGTTAAATTAAAAATGTGTATGTGGTAGGAGAGATTCATTTTCAAAATTTTTTCAAGGAGTTCTGAAAAAGGACTGAGGGCTAGCAACCAGGTACTTTTTGGACAAAATTCCATTTCACTGGAGTGATTAACTGCAATGTTCTCTGCCCAGACCTGGATTGAAATCATGTCATCCTTTTCCTGTAATGTTAGGGAAGATTCCTTTTTTTTTTTTTTTTAAGATTTTATCTATTTATTTGAGAGAGAGAGAGAGCACAAGCAGAGGAAGGGGCAGCAGGAGAGGCAGAGGGAGAGGGAGAAGCAGACTCTGCGCTGAGCAGAGAGCCTGACACGGGTCTCGATCCCAGGACCCCAAGATCATGACCTGAGCTGAAGACAGATTCTTAACCAACTGAGCTACCCACATGTCCCAAGATTCCTTTTTTTTTTTTTTTAAGATTTTATTTATTTATTTGACAGGCAGAGATCACAAGTAGACAGAGAGGCAGGCGGAGAGAGAGAGAGAGAAAGGGAAGCAGGCTCCCTGCTGAGCAGAGAGCCCGACTCAGGGCTCGATCACAGGACCCTGGGATCATGACCTGAGCTGAAGGCAGAGGCTTTAACCCACTGAGCCACCCAGGCGCCCCTTTATTCCTTTTTTTTTAAATTGAAGTATAATTTACACATAGAAGTACACATATTTTCACCATCTGAAATACACTTATATCACAGCTCCTGGATCAGGAAGCAGGAAGGTACTAGCATCCCAGAGGTCCCCTTCACGCTTGCGTAAATTTTGTAGCCTCTCACTGCTTCTGATCCCTCATCTCTTAAACGGGGCCAATAATACTGACCCCATTAGATTGTAGTGAGGCTTAGGGAACCAGTATCTACAGAACTGTCAGCAGGGGGCCTGGCACAAGGTGAGCACTACAGATGTGTTGGCCAAGCCAGACCCTCTCTGTTTCCCTTTACCCTAGCTTAGCTAAAAGCCCCATGCTCCTGTGGGTTCCTGGGTCCAGCAGAGCACCTTCAGGTCCCCAACACACAAATCCTTGTGGGAGGGACTCGAAAAAGACCACAGCTGTTGGAGGAGTCACAGCACAATCAAGGACCTGATAACTCTCAGGTAAGTAACACACCCAGCCCAACATGAAATGTGCTGACTTTATTAGCCGTGAGACATTCCACTGCCTGGTAGAGTCCCAAAGGTCATCACAGAACCATGAGGGGTGGAAAAGCTGGGGGCTGGAGCTCTGTGCCCTGATTTGTCCACTACAGAGGACACTTTCGTCCTCAGCCGGTTCAAAGGCTCTTGGCAGGAGCTCTCACTAACCTTGGGTGCTGAGCCATGAAGTGGTGGTGGATCATTCTGAGCCACAGGTGGCAGTAACCAGCCAAAAGCAAGGTTCTCACATGGATCAAAAACTTCTTTCTTCAGTGACTCCTCCATCCTGTAAGCTACTTCTACACCTGAGCCTCAAACACCCTTTAAACAAAGCCCTAGAGGAGTCTGGGAAATTCCCGAGCCTCTTTACCATTCGCCATTGTGGGTCACTTGGGTTGGCAGTTGGTAGCTACGGTAGGAGAATGGTTTTCAGAGGTCCATTGGGCAGCTGTCTGCCTCCCCCAAATCCTTCACTCTCACCCACTTTCAATCCCCTCATGGTATCTTATCTTGCGGTTCAGGGGCTCCAACTTCCTGCCAATCCAGGATCTGAGCCATGTCTCTGGAACTCCAGCTGCTTGGGGATGGAGCTGAGGTGTTCAGGGAGGGAGGGAAAACGGGGACCACAGATGAGTCCCTGTACCTCCAGGGGATGAAGAGGTGAGGCCAAGGGCGACAGGAGCCCCTCAGGCTGCTCCTGTTCTGAGGAAACGGTGAGAATTTTGTCTGTTGCAGCCAGGGGAGCCAGGGGAGGCCCCCTGGAGGAGGAGTTCCTTCGCGTCAGCCTATACTTGTTCAAGTCGCCACAGCTTGGGACCTGGGGGTAGGGGGCAAGAAAGGGGGAGGCCACCACCGTCAGGGATGGGAACTGGCAGGAGCTGTGTCCTGTTGCCCTTGCCCCAGCTGTGGGATCTATGGTTACAATCTGGGCTTTGCCACCACCTGTCCAGGCTGCTTGTCATGACGTAAAGGAGGAAAACAGAAGCCACAGCTGCTCTCTGACTGCAAAGGCTCTGGGCTTGATGCCACATTGAGACTAAGTTCCGGGTGGGGCAGACATGCAGCTGCCTCCAGGAAAGCCCTTGGGGATCCCTTCATCTGCTCACCTGTTCAGGGGTCAGACCGCCCGGGGGCAGCCTAGTTCCTGGACTCTGAGTGGCTGAGGCTGCAGGAAACAAGGCCAGGTCATCGGACATAGGGGCTCCCAGAATGCAGCCAGCGTGACCCTGGGGCGGGGGATGCTGAAGGAGCTGTAGGATACGGCTGAGGTCTGAGGACATGCGGGACTCCAGCCTGCCAGACAGAACCCCACAGTCAAGGTCAGGGTCAGAGTCAGCATCAGGGTAAGGGAGAGCAGTTCAGGTCCTGAGGCAGCTCTCAATTTTGCAGCTGACATGCCATTCCTGCTGCATGCAATGGCAGTCTGGGACCTACCTGACGCTACTTCCCCGCTACAGTCCATCCCTGACTTCAATAACAACAGTGACCAGGCATTATGCACACCTCATTTAGCCCTCTTAAGGGAGCTTTGGTATGGGTGTTCTGGTTGTCCTCATTTCATGAAAGGGCAAACAGAGGCTCAGAATAGTTAAGTAACTTGTCCACATTCTTGCCGGTCAGTTGCAGAGCCAGGTTAGGAGCCCAAGACTCTACTGCCCCAAGCACTCCCTCTACCACCACAGCCCTGCCATCCACAGGCCACACACTCTTTCCAAGGGCCTATGGAATTTTTTTCTGCATGAGGTTATGCCCCTCTTCCAGAAAGTCTTCCTTGATGTGTTTGGGGGTTCGCTAGGACAAGCCGCCCAAGGAAGTGGGCTTAGTGACCTAGGGAAGGGGAGACTTGCAGCTAAATGGGGCTAGCCATTCTAAAACCCACAGAGTACACAGTGATGTCCCTGAGCCACCAAGAGGGGGCACCCGTGCCTAGCCCACTGCTGGGCCTGCTCTCTGCAGCCACCCCCATTCCTGGCCCACAGGACACTCACCTGTTCATCTGGGCCTGGAGCTGTTCTAGCCTGGAACCTAGCTCCCGAGGCCAGCAGTCTGGGTCTCCCTGAGGGTTGGGGGGGCTGTGCCTTGGCTTTGGGGGCACTTGCTGCAGCAACTCAGGCCAGAGGCCAGATGCATCTGAGATGCTCAGGGAAGGGGCTGCGGCTGCAGGAGGGAAAGGGAAGCCTGAGCTTCGGTGTGGCTGGTTCCACAGGCATGAACTGAAGCCGAGCCCATCCCCTTTCCCCACCTGCCATGGTAACACAGGTTGGGAGAAGTGGCTCTCTTTACCTGGGTGCCCTGGAGTACAAGATCCTGCCCCCATAGAGGTCTGGCTTCTAGAGCCCAGAAAACTCTAACCCCGAAAAGGGGGCTAGGGCCTCAGCTTGGCTGGGGGGGTTGCTGGCTGCGTGGGGACAGTCCAGCCCTGGCCTCACTGTCCAGGGAGCTGCAGCCCAGCCACTCCCCTTGTGCCTTGATGTGAAACAGCCCTTGCTCGAGTTCTGAGCACACAGGGGCAGGAAGGAGACAGCGTGTCTATTCTTGAGCCTCAGAGAGGGAGCTGCCCTCCGTCCCAGGCTGAGGAAGATGGGGAAGGATCTGAAAGGGGTAGGAGGCTGGGCAGGAGCTTTAGGCGATGCTGGGGCCAACACTAGTGGAGGCTGGCTTTGCTTACCTGACTGGTTGTCACCAAGGAAGAAGGCTTGGTGGTCCTGGCTGCCTGGAGCTGGCTGGGGTGATGACTGGAAACCCCCGCCTGCCTTGTGGGGAACAAGAGCATCAAGTGACAGGTACCAAAGCTGGGACAGCTTTTTTTTCCCTTGCAACCCCCCTCCTGTGGCCTTTGAGACAGCTAGGTGAGAAAGTAGTAACAGGAGGCCAGGCTTCCCCTGATGCTCCAGAAAGCTTCCTGAAGGTTCTCTCCTGTACAGCTGGGCAACCACCCTCTTGGCACCATGTAACTTGGGGATACTGAGGGGCTACAGATGCCCCAGGCCACAGGACCACATCCCTCTTGCCCTAGGGTCCAGCCACTGAGCACTTGGGCCATCTGATGGCTCCTAGAGGTTAGGGGCCCCAAGGCAGATTCCTTATAAAACATCTCCTAGACAGATCACATGGGAAGAAGAGATACTGGCTGGGGGTAGAAGAGCAGAACAGACAGGGTTGGAATAGCTGTCCGTAGCAAGAAAACCTGCCTCAGCACCATCTTCTAGAAGGTGGGCATGGAGCTTGAGCCAGCAGAACCCATCCTCCTGAGGCTGGGGGGTGGCAGGTTCAGTGCCAGGACCTCAGCCACTGTTTTCTCTGTCAGGCATGCCTGCCCCCTCCTTCACACTAACTGATTCCAGACACCCCTTCTCCATACAGTCCCTTCTGGGCACTCCTTGGTAACCCTGAGCTCCGTAGAAATTTGGTCTCCCCATACATCCTCATGACTTCCTTGGTTATTTAACTACGAGGCTTTTTATTTTCATTGAGTTGTTATAATCTCTTCCACTGAGTAATAAGCTTGAGAGGAGAGTCTGCTCTATCACTCATCTACACCCCTGGGACCTGGCACTGTGAGCCCCTGGATGACAGATGCCCCCTTCCAGCCTGGTGCTGTGAGGTGGGAAAAACCTCAGCTGTAGATTTGCACAAACTTGAGTCCACTCTTTGGCTCTGCCTTTGACTGTATGGCTTACTGAATGCGGTATGGCTTTAGCTGATGTACTCATCCTCTCTGACCCTCAGTCTCTTCATCTAGAAAGTGGGGGAAATTACACCCTGTGCAACGAGAAGACTAAATGAGATCGTGTAAATGAAGCTGGGTTGGTGCTCAATAACTAGTAGCTCTCATCACATTTGGCATTATGTTGGCCACAGTAGACGTAGAAGAAATTATGGTGAAGGACGCAGGATGGGGTGGAAAGGAAGGGAGGTGGTCAGATGGGTCCCCTGAGGCCAGGCAGGCCAAGGGCTCAGCAGCCTCCATGGCCCGTTACCAGCTGGCTGAGGGCCACTCCCCACCCTGGCCCACCCAGGCCAGACTCACGTCCCGCAGGTTGAAGGTGACTTCCAGCTTACTCCAGAAGCTGTCTGCAAACGCAGGGTACATGTCCAGCACCTCCAGCAGGTCTGTCCGCTGGATCTTGTGCAGGTCACAGTAGGTCAGGGCCCGCACATCTGCACTGGACTTGCCTGGCCGGGCGTGAAGGCTAATGGGTTCCCCAAAGATGTCGTTCTTTCCTGCCAGCCAGAGGGACAGGGGTCTTTCCAGGGTCTGGCTCCAAGCTCTCCTTGGAAAGCCTCCCTGAGGGCCCCTTGATCATGAACTCTCCCCCCTCCAGGGATCCTGCCAGGCTGGGGGTGGGGAGGGGTTGGACGTGAAACCTGCCTTTTTCTTTGTTCTC
The DNA here is from genome assembly GCF_022355385.1 of Mustela nigripes. Classification (NCBI taxonomy): domain Eukaryota; kingdom Metazoa; phylum Chordata; class Mammalia; order Carnivora; family Mustelidae; genus Mustela; species Mustela nigripes. The sequence goes on from NC_081572.1 coordinate 14,771,331, forward strand.
TGAACTCTGAAGAGGATATATACCATCCCGGCATGTAGGTCTCCCCCAACACTAGTCTGCAGGCCCCTCGGGACCACCCACATCAAAATCCTCCCCCTTCTATTTTCTTTGTTCTCTGGCACTGCCCCTATCCACCCCTCCACTCCAGGGAAAAGTGGTCAGGAAAGGACACTAAAGGTTCCCTGTTCAACCTCTCCCTTGCCCCTCAGTCTGGTGGTGCTGTGAATGCAGGGAACCAGGGCGAGGAGCCCCCACTGCCTCCACAGCGAGGTCTGAGGCTTCTATCTCTTTGTATTCCCACTCCCTGTTGTGGGCCCAGGTAACCAGCATGGCCCTGGCAGAGGAAGCCTGGGGAAGTCACTTCCCCTCTCTGGACCCCACCATTCTCCTCTTTAAAATGGGTTTAACTATAGCTCCAGAGGAACAGATGTGATGCTTGAGAACCTGCCTCAAGTAGCAAGAAGCACCAGACAGGTTGGTGCCAGGCACCGGGGGCGACGGATGTCCCAGGGTGGATGTAGGCTGATGACACTTGAGGCATGTGGTGAGGGTAGGGTTCCTCCTGGTGCCAGGCCCCCTGTGCTGGCCACAGGATGTAAATGTGAATCAGATCCTACACCCCTCCCCAAAGAGCCCCCAAAGTCCCACAAGACAGGCACCTAAGCCACCAACTAGTTTACACGTCATGTGTAGAGTCTTAGGATGGGGAGAACAAAAAGCTCAGGGGCCAAGGAAGGGGAGGGGCTCAATCGACCAGGGTTGGTGGAGGCCGGGATGAAGGGCTTACCGAAGATGTGATGTGGGAGCTGGGTTGTAACAATGAGGGCTGGGCCCGCAGGAGAAAGGCAATAGGAGTAGGAAAACCATCTGCCCAGTGAGGGCAGACAGAGAGCCCAGGGCTGGGGTGCCAGGGACCATGATTGCTTGACATCCACTCCCCACAGGGAAGTCCAGCCCCTCAGCCTGGCAGTACGACCTGGAGCCCTAATGGCTTACATGGACAATGATGGATGGAAGCCAAGCCCAAGAGAACAGGATCAAAGATCACTCAAGAGGAGAGGACTAAGGTCCAGAGAGGGAATGGACTCACATATGAAATTCATAAGCTCGAAAACTGAGCAACATCATAAAATGATGGTTATCCAGTAGATGAAAGATTATGATCTAATGTACATTTCCACTCAAGGCAAAATGAGAGGATTTCAAGTCTCTAACTGAAACTTACATTGGACTAGCTTCTTAATTATTCAATAGAATTATTATCCTTCCCACGTGGATGGCACTTCTAAGGTAGGCTAGGAGTGAGGGAAGGTCTCATAGCAGAGCCCGCGGCTTGAGCTCAGCCTTGAAGGATGACCAGGATCTGCCAGAAAAATGCTCCAAGTGGAGTGGCAGCACGTGCAAAGGCAGGGAGGTGTAACAGATACTGCAGGGTAGGGAAGTCTGGCAGCAGCATGAAGTGTTGGGGGGAGGGTGGCAGGAGTTAGGGAGGCCAGATCAGAGAGGGCTGTGCATGCTGTGATCAGGGGTTTACATATGTCTTGGGTCATGGGGAACCATGGAAAGATTTTGAACAGAAGAGGAATATGCAGATGTGAATTTCAGGTCACTGGCAGAAGGTGGAAAATGGAGCATGGGGGTAGACCAGATGTAGGGACACAGGAAAGGAGCGCTTGACATGTGCCCAGGAAGGACGTGATGAGGGCTGGAGCCAGGCAGGGACAAGGAGACAGGTGTGGGATAGAGAGGTATTAAGGAGGGTAACAGACGGGAGTCTGTGGCTGCCTGGATGGTGGGAATGAGACAGGAAAGGAGAAGCGTGCTCCCTTGGTTGATTTCCAGATCTCTGGCCCCAGCAATGGATGGTTCACAGTGATGGGGATTCTGAAGGAGCAGATTTGAGGAAAGATGATGATTTTAGACACAGACACATTGTTTGGTCTGCCTATGGAATATAGGGTGGCCATACCCGGGAAGGAATGGAATATTCTGGCCTAAGGAGATATTGCGGCCAGGACGGCTGAGAACGTGGGAGCAAGGCAGTAGCTCAGGTGAGGGTTCTGAGTGAGGAAAAGAAAGCAGAGCCCACACTTGGTGAACACCAGCTGGGGAGCGACCAAAGGGAGAGGACTGAGCAAAGGAACTGGAGGCGGCCTGTTCAGTGGGGCTGGAGGAGAGCCCAGCCATGGAGACCAAAGGAAGGAGAGGCTGGCATCCTGATCAGAATCTTGGGGTGGGCTGAAGTCAAGGAGAAGGCAAGGAAGATGAGAATCGTCTCAGAGAGGTGAAGTGACTTGCACGAGGTCACATGGTTGGTAAGGAGCAGGGCCTTGTGTGCCCCCAACTCTGTCCCCTGTCCAGTGCTCATATCCTTCTTCCAAAGTGTCCAGCTGTCCGTATAGCAGCAGTGAATGAGACTGGGGTCCTCCCTCCAACCAAGACAAAGCTTCGCCCTCTCACATTGAGCTCCCCAAGAGTGGAAGAAGGTAGGCGCCTTCTTGGACTTTGGAGTCAGACACATAGCCCTGGAATCCGGGTCTGGCTACCTGTCAGCATGACCTCTCTGAGCCTCTACTTCCCTATCAGGAAAATGGAACCCATGGTAGAGATTTGTTTTAAGGGTTCAGTGAGCAAGGTATTTAAAGGAAAAAAAAAAAAAAAAAAAAGCTCTCCACTGAGCACCAAGCATGCGCACATGGCAGGCCAGTGAAATGTGCCATCCTCGTTAGGAATGGAGTAGTCCAGGCAGGACATCTCTATTTGCACCCCACCCACCCATACCGGTCTTGCCCTCCCTGCCCGACCCACCGAGGATGGCCACCACCACGTCGTCGCGCAAGATCTCAATGGAGCCACGAGAGATGAAGTAGAGCGTGGAGAGCACGTCGCCCAGGTGCACCAGCGTGTCCCCCGGCGGTGCGTGAGTCGTCTTGAACTTGACCGCCAGCGCTCGCAAGCAGCCCTTGCTGGCTCCACGGAAGGCAGGGCAGTGCTGCAGCAGCGCACGGTGCAGGTGCAGGCAGATGTCGGCCTGTAGGCACTCGGGGAAGCCCTTCAGCACCTGTGAGGGGGGCGGCCCCATCCAGCAGGATGCGGCTGGGCCTGGGGCTAGCGGAACCGGAGCGGGGGTGGGGGAGGGCGGTAGAGTGGAAGCGGGTAGGGAGCTGGGGGTGCCCTGTGCAACAAGACCTCGGCCTCCCCCGGGGACATTCAGCCAGAGCTGGGACATGAGCTGGATCACCTGTCCCACCCGAGGTCAGGCCGCGGGGCTCACCGCGTTCATGTCAATGCCGTTGGTGTAGGACCAGGCATGCTGGAAGTACTCTTCCAGGCGCTGCCGCAGCGGGTTTGGGATCTGGTGGAAGCGGATGAACTCCTTGACGCGTAACATCTGCGTGTGGTAGCGCGCAGTGCCCGAGTACAGGCGCTGGATGATGGCTGACACGTTTCCAAAGATGCTGGCGTACATGAGGGCTGGGGTGAAGAAGCAAGGGCGTGGGGAGTGAGCTCCTTCGCAGCCCCACCAGGCCATAGCACCCCAAGGCCTGCTCCAGACCTCCTTCTCCCTAGGAACCCTCTAATCAGGGGCCCCTCCGTCCAGAGCCAAGTCAGAGTGCCCAGAACGGTGCCAGGGCACACAGAGGGACAAAAGCCCCTGGGCTTCCTGCCCGCCTCCCTCCTCTCTCTGTGCTGTGTCTCTTGGCACCTTCCTGGACCCAGAGGCCAGACTCCTGAGAACTAGGGCAATGATTTTTTTAGTACAGATTTGTTTTCCTCCTTCAAGTTGTTTAAAAAAAAAAAAAAGTATAATAAAGGGAAAACTCTTGGTCTCTGTTTTCACCCATTTTTTTTTTTCTTGTTTTTGTTTCTCCGGGCTTTCACATCTCTAAATACTCTGAACATGACAACTTCTTCTACGTGTAAAATTCCATCTGACTCTTGTGTTGCTAGACAAGGTGTCTTGGGGAGCAGGCAGCGCAGTGCAGGGCCCGGAGCACACATAGCCAGAGGAACTGGCCCCTGGGATAAAACTGGGTCTCTGTGTATCCCTGGCAAGGGATAGTTAGGACCCTCAGTCTCCTTGGTCTGTAAACTGGGCTTGTAATACAGCCCCCACAGGGCATGCACCTTTGACAAGCACTTACAAAAATGCCTGAGGGGCCAGCTTCATGGGTGTGCGAGCTGTGCTAAGAAGAGTCTGGTTGCTGGCTCTGCTGTCACCATTCTGGAAATCCTTAAGACTTTTTATTTTTATTTTATTTATTTTTTTTAAAGATTTTTATTTATTTGTTAGAGAGAGAGATACAGAGCGCAAGCACAGGCAGACAGAGTGGCAGGCTAGAGGCAGAGGGAGAAGCAGGCTCCCTGCCAAGCAAGGAGCCCGATGTGGGACTCGATCCCAGGACGCTGGGATCATGACCTGAGCCGAAGGCAGCCGCTTAACCAACTGAGCCACCCAGGCGTCCCCCTTAAGACTTTTTAAATAAATAGTGCCCACCTTTTCATCTTGTACTGGGCCCTACAAGTAATATAGCTGGTCCTGTTGCCTGGCACAGAACAAAATGTTGTACGTGTGTTAAATTCTGTGTGTAGTAGGTGAACAAGTGCAAAATTTCCTTGTGCTGCATGCTTCGTATTTGCCCATCCCCCACAGCTTTACTGTGTTCTGTCTCGTTACCCAACTAAAACCTGAATGGCACAGGTAAGGCCAGGGCATGGGGTGGCACTCACAGCCGATGAGCATGACGCAGATAGAGAAGACCTTCTCAGAGTTGGTGTTGGGGGAGACGTTGCCGAAGCCCACACTGGTGAGACTGCTGAAGGTGAAGTAGAGGGCGGTGACATACTTGTCCTGCACCGAGGGGCCGGAGGCTGGGTCACTGCCATTGTAGCGTTTGCCGAGCTGCGCGCCCAGGCTGTCCAGCCAGCCAATCTTGGGCTCCAGGTAGGGCCGCTCCACATTGCCGATGGCGTACCAGATGCAGGCTAGCCAGTGTGCAATGAGCGCAAAAGTGCACATGAGCAGGAAAAGAACAGCTGCCCCGTACTCGGAGTAGCGGTCCAGCTTCCGTGCCACGCGCACCAGCCGCAGCAGCCTCGCCGTTTTCAGCAGCCCGATCAGGGTTGTGGTCTGGAGGGGCAGGGAGGGGGCCATGGAACCGAGGGTCAGCCCTGGAAAGGCTGCACTTAGGATCACCTTTGATTGCTTGTGCATGTGGTCACACAGTCATTCAACAAACATTGGGCTCTTGGCCGGTGGCAGCAAAGCACAGCACAGCAGAGGATCTTAAGGAGATCTCAGCCTAAATCTCAAAACATTGTTATGGTTGTGAGGACAGAAGTCCAGGGGAGTGCAGAGAAAAGGGTGATCAATACAGGACAGGGGAGGCTTCACTCGTGAGCTGAATCTTGAGAGTTGAGGCTGAGTCTGCAGGCAGACAGAGGGAGAGGGAAAGGCATTCTAGGCACAGGGAGTAGAATGAGGCAAGCAAGGCATGGAGGTGTGAAACGGCACAGCCCGCATGGGAAACCAAGTGTGGTGTTGCCACCTGGAGTGCAGGGTAGATGGTGGAATGGTGAGAAATGAGCCTGGAGGATGGGTGACTGGGGGCTGCTCCTGTGGACCTCAAGGTCCAAAAAGAGCTTGGCTTTTACTTCAAGCCACTGAGAAACCAATGAAGGTTCTACAGGGTCAGATAAATGATTTGAAACTGGTCCCGGTTTCTGTGTGGAGGAGTGAGGCTGGCAGGTGCAGCGCTGGGGCAGAGGTGGGTAAGACGGCCGCTCCGTGTTCTGGCAGGGGCGGCTGGGGTGGATAGGAGGGGAAGAGATTGGCTAGAAGTGGGTGGGCACGGGAGCAGGGAATGATGATGGACTTCCCTCCCCACCAGCCCCCTGCTGGACGGGCTGTGGTGGGGGTGGCTCGTACACAGAAAGCAGAGCTGATCAGAATGGAAAGCTGATCCCAAGGATGGGGGCAGAAGGATATGGTGGGTCTAGAAGCTATGAGAAGAGCCTGCAAATGCCTTCATGTCAGCTGTAGGAAGTGAGTGGGCATAGTAGCGGGTCTGGGGGTGACCGGGGGTTCAGGCTGCCTTGCGGAAGCAGCCTGTGGATTCCCTTTCCAACTCCAGGGTAAGCGTGCTTTAGAAGCCAGCACAGGGGCTGGGAGATGACACATGTTTGAGGCCCCCTCTCTATCCCCACCTGCTTTGGCAAAGGTACTCAACACCAAGAGCTCCCTGCACCCAGGACCGTGGGGCTGGGAAGCCCCAGGGCTGGGGCACAGGGAGTGGCCACAGCCGCTGGCCTGAACGGGGTTTGCTCACCTCATCAGAGCCAGTGCGGAAGATGAGCAGGTCGAAGGGGATGGCGGCCACCATGTCAATGAGGAACCAGCCCTTGAAGTAGTGGATGGCAATGCGGCGAGGGTGGCTGACCACCTCGTCGTTGGTGTTGACATAAGTGGTGCGGAAGTTGATGACAATGTCCACAACAAACATGATGTCTACGATGAGGTCCACCACGGTGAGCGGACTACAGGTGTAGCCACAGTCCACGCGTTGCGACTCGTCCTGGTCGCTGAGCAGGAAGGCGGCTGAGTAGGGTGTGAAGATGGCCGTGTAGATGACCAGCAGCAGGATGAGCCAGTCCCACACGGCCTTGAAGGGGCTGTAGTGCAGCAGGGTCCCCCGGTGGATGCGTGGAGCCTGCAGCTTGTACTCCGGCAGCACGTCGGCGCCCAGGGACAGAACCTGGGGGTGAGGACACATAGGGCGTCCGTTGCTAGGGAGACAGGGCTGGGAGGGAGGAAGGCTTCTCGGAGGAGGGGGCGGTGGGAGAGGGTGGGTGATGAGGGCTGTGGCCGGTAGAGGGGATGAAGCAAAGATGGGGAGAGCAAGTGTGAGGCAAATTCACAAGGCGACAGGTGTATTGGGAGGAAGTACAGAGGAGAGGGGTTACATGAGGAAGGACACAGCTCTGTTGCACAGGGAACCCTGGGCTGGAAGTTCACTAGCTCCCTCACAAACAGACCAGCCTGGGGTGGAGAGAGCACTGGGGCGGGGCGGGGGGGTGGTCGGAGGAGAACCAGGCTCGGAGTCATCCGTGGGCATGTTCCAGAGAACTTAGATCGAAGGGTGTAGCTGGGGGTTCGATCCTCTCTGGTGGGTTTGGGAGGTTCCCAGAGGTCAGGATTCCTGATGGGACCAAATCACTCCCAGAAGAACCTCTTCAGTCCTGAAGGTCCTGGGGAGCCTAGACCAATGAGGGGCCTCCCTGGGGCCAACTCACAGAGCCTTCCATGGGAAGAGTCAAACTTGGGGTGATGTAGCTACTCTGAGCCCTTGACAGGTCCTGGGCACCAAGGAGCCCCGACTATTTTGCATGCGTGCAAAGGGGGCTTTGCTCATTACTTTCAGCTGAGCCCCCTCTGTTCTGCCCCTCCCACCCTGCCTCGGAGACTATGGCCAATAGTCTCCAGGGTCACCAGGGTCACCAGGCCCAGCCCGGCATGCCCAGGCTCTTGCCAGCTACCCAACACTAGAGACAGCTGGGGCATCAGGAAGGGCATGTGTTTTGAAGCCAGCCAGACCTTCCAGGCTGATCCCAGTTCTGACATTGCTATATGTCTGTCTTGGGGTGAATTTTATGAGCTCTATGAGCCTCAGTTCCTCCGTCCACAGAGTGGATAACAAAGCACAACCAACTCCAGACATGATCGTGTATCCCAGTGGCACGTGCCGCTCTACGATCATTCCTGATGGAGCCTGAGGACTGGCCCGCTGACCCCACCACCACCACTGGATAGGCCCTGGCGGATGGTCCTGGTTTGAGAAAATCTGCAGTGTTACATTCTAACCTTTGCAAATCAGATCCGTTAACAGATGAGGTCACATAAGGAGGATCCATCAAAGGGCTTAGGTCCTTTGGAGGTAGGAGCTCAGGTGTGAAGACCCAGCCCTCTGAGCCTTGGTTGAGGTGGGGGAACTTCCCTACTCGGGGCCCCTGCCAGCTCCCTCCCCTGAGGTCTGTCAGGCGCCTCTCCTACCTTAGGGCCCTTTCGGGGTGGGCTGGGAAAGCCAAGGCAGGCTGGGGCGCTGGGGTTGGAGGGCAGGATAGGAGCAGGGGGGCTGGTGGAGCAGGGACCATGGGCCCCAGTCCGGCCTGTCAGTCCTTCATGGGCAAATTTCCAGTCTAACACCCCCCATCACCGCTGTGCCAACCTGAGGGCCTGGGGTGAGTGGCCTTGGCAGGACTCCCATGGTCAGGTCCCTAGGGCCACCCTGCCTGACCTCTGAGGCCCCAGCCCTGCAGCCTGGGGTCCTCCTTCCTTCGCCTTTGGGGAGGGGCTGGGTGACAGAGAGTTTCCACCCCACCTGTTCGGTCACAAGTGAAAGGAGCCAGGGAGGAAAAAGAACGGACCCATCCCCCATGAAGGCAAAGCCTCAGAGAAAGCTGAGTGGAGGCCCCCGAGGCCCCCACCCCCACGATCTGTACTTCCTCCCTCAGCCCTGGCCTAGGCCCCTTTGGCGTCTCCGTTACTCAAGGTCGAAAGGATCCTTAGAGACCTTGGAGTCCAACTCTCTCTACAGGAGAGCTCTGGGGCCCAGAAAGGGGTAAGGTTACTTGTCCAAGGTCATACAACATGTCAGGGGCAGGACTCCGGTCATCTGAACCTCAGACAGGGTTCTTGCATTTCCCTCTAGAATGGTGGTGGGGACTGGGACATCAGGCCCTTTGCGAGGGCACACAGGGGTCAGCTGAGACAGAAAACCCAGGAAGGTTTGCCTGGGGCTGGCCAAGGAGGGGCTTAAGGGGAGGGAGGCATTCCAGATGGGACAGCTGGTCCCCTGGCCCTGGCTCCTCTGACTCTGGGCCTGCTTCAGGGCATGAATCCCCAGGAAGATGCTCAAAGAGAACTTAAGATGCCAGGGCCAACTCCCCTCTGCCTGGCTGGGGGAGGATCCTGTTGCGGGCTGGGGCGTGGACAGGCCAGGATCTGGGCGTGGACAGGATCCTGTTGGGACAGGGACAGGGACAGGGACAGGCCTCCATCCTTCCTCCTCTTCTCTTCCTAGGACGGCCCTGACACTTCTCTCTGCTTCTCCTTTTCTGTGACTGGCAGAGACTTGAACAGGCCCCCATGGTGGCCTGGGTGATCCCCCCTCCCAGGTTCCTCCAGAGCTAGGGCGTGGCACTATTCCCAGGCTCTGCTGATACCGACCTCCCCCGCCACTTCCATCAGGATGGTGGGCTCTAGGTAGGCCTTCAGGACTAAAGAATCAGACTACGGCAGGACAGGGGGCCTGGGGCTCAGACCACACCCCAGGGGGCTGGACAAGCTGACTGCCTCCACCACCCCCAGCCCCAGGCCTGAGAAGGGACCCACGAGGCCCAGCACAGCCCCGCCACCCTGCCCTGCAGCCCGCACCTGGGTGACCTTCTCAGTGACGTTCTGGGTTCGCTCCACCACCTTGTGCGGTGCGATGATCTCAATCTCCGTGGTCGAGCCTGAGCGGTGCTTCTCGAGGTTGAACTCCACAAAGTTGAGCGTGAACTGTGGGATCTGGCCAATGGTTCTGTACTTGACCCTGCCTGTGCCAGGCCCCTGTGCCCCCGGCCTGCCATGAGAGCTCTCTGAAAGCAGGCCCAGGGTCAGAGCAGCCAGGCCCTGGGGACCAGCTGTCCCATCTGGTACCCCCACGCATCCCTCCCACCACCCCATACCCCCACCTCACCGGAGCCCAGGAAGCTCTGGGACAGCAGGCACTGGGACAGGCTGCGACGTTCGCTTTTGGCCAGGAGCTGGGCCAGGTCCTCGAAGTTGAGGATGAACATGATGACGGCCCCATCCTCATTCTTCACGGGTACCACGTCCACCAGGCAGCGGAAGCTGGAGGCTGCAGACACCATTGGGAGGGGTCACAGAAGGGATCCTCTCCTGCAGTAATATGGCCAGGGGAAGCCAGGGAGGGGGCTGGATGGAGGTCAAGTGAAGGGCAGCCATGGGACTATTGGGTAGAGGGTTGGTGATGCTGCCCAGCAGGTGCCCCACCCACAGGGCAGAGGTGGGGAGAGCAGCTTAGCTGCTCATTAGGAGATAATGTAGCATCGGGCCCAAGTCCACACTCAGCCCTCTGCTCAGGGCTTAACCTTGAGGTTTGCTTCTGCTGTAATTAAAGCTGAGCAGATGGGGTGGATTAAGTGGTGAGGGGATGTCGGGCGTTCTACCCCCATGTAGCTCTGGCTAGCCCTGGGTTCAGCTGCCATATTCTTACCCGGCAAAGATGCCCCGCTCCCTCGATGCTGGAAGGAACTCGGAAAACACACTAAGTACTGTACCTGGAGACAGTGGGCACTTTAGGCCTCAAGATCCATGGTGGTGCCTCAGGGGAGGGGCAGACATAGCCCTCCCCGCTCCATTCTGCAGAGCCTGGGGTTCTGAGAAACGGACTGGCGAGGGCTGGAAGGGGAGGTGGGGGGGGGCTGGTCTCGCTGAGTTCTCAGCACATAACAGCTTGGGGAGAAGGGACAGGTCCAGGATGAAGACACTGGAGTAAAGACCAGGCTGCCGCCCCAGGGGTCCCAAGGCAGACGTACTGGGACTGGAGGGCAGGCAGGGCAGTGGCCTGGGGTCTGGAGAAGGAGAGAGATGGCAGTTTGGGGACAGGCCCCTCCCCTTCTGACCCTCTCACATCCTCTTAGGCAGCTTAGACCTAGCTGTTGGCCCTCTGTTCTTCTTTCTTGGCTTCAGGGTCTCCCCTATGTGTGTGTGTGTGTGGGGGGCAATCAGAGCTAAGACAGCCACATACTCCCAGAGCCCAGACTATGGGCTGAGTTGGTGGGTAGATGCTCTATAAACCCCCTTTCCATGATACCCAGTGGTCCCATGTCCCTCAGCTGAAACTGTTGGTGGGTATCAGGCCCAAAGGGCAGGATGCTAAGAGCCAGGGCCTCAAGGAAATATGCTTGAGGGCAGATTTGGGTCTGTCTCATGTTTGAGGGGTCAGTACCTGTCCTGGGTGTTGTGTGTTGGTTGAGTGAATGAAAGAACGTGTAACTGTAGGTACACAGGAGGCCGGTTGACAGGAGCATTGCTACTTTGGGGTCCATTAGGATCTCCCTTCCCCCAAACTGCCTCCTCACACCGTCAGCGCTGGGGTGCAGCTAAGCGGCCTGCATCCTCCCTCCCACCTTCTTCCCTGGGAGCAGGGATCTCCTGGATCAGATTCCCCGACTCCCAGGCACCAGGCAGCCATCTGCCAGCTGCTGCCCTGGGCCCCGGGGGAGACATCCACACTGAGGAGAGGCCACCCACCTGCCTCTGTGACCGCTCCGGGGCTCAGAGGGCTATGGGCTCAGCCTCCCGAACCACAGCCCAAACTCTTAGCCTGGGACACCGGGACCTACCCAGGAAGCCTTGCTGGCCAGTGGTCTGACACTTCCCCCCCGCCAAGGCCAGACTGTCACCTCACTGGCACTCCTCTCTGTCACTCCAGAGATCTGGCCTGGGATAGGGCAGGGAGAGGGCAAAGCTGGACAGAGGGGCAGAGTCTCCAGGCTCTCTATGCTGTTGGGCACTGTCAAGGCCCAGTCTTCAAGGGGTAGGACCTGCCCACTGATGCTCTTCCGAGAAAACTGAGGATGGGAGTGAACCAAAGACCCATCATAATAGTGAGGGCTGGAGGAAGTCGTGCATCCCGTGCCCAACCTTCATTCTTGCTGCCTCTAGGGTGGGCAGAGAGAGGAGTCTGTGAGGATTTAGATGAGTTTGGAGCGTTCTTTTTCCACAGCCCTAGGCTACCCTTGCTCACAAGTGACTGTGTCTGGGTGACCAGAAGCAGGGGAGTGTGTCACCCCAGGCTGTGCCCAGGAGAGGCGGTGTCCCTGTGCTCTTGCCCCACTGCTGGAGGGGGAGCTACCTTTTACCCCTTCCAGGCACTCCTGCCAGGGCCCACCTCACCTCTGACCAAGGGCAGCAGACTTGTCTGCCCCCTGGGACGCAGCCCTTCTCTCTGCTCTGCTCTGCCCCCTGGATGTGCACCTTCTTTCAGTTTCCCATTGTCCCCACCCCTCGCCCCCTGGCCCTTGCCCCTCCTCCACACAGCCTCCCTGTCTATCACCCCCACCTCTTTATGTCCATCCAGGTTTGCAGGGAACCTTCAGGGAGAAGCTGGTGCTGTAGAAAGCTGCCACTGAGAGCGCAACAGGGGAGAGTGGCCTCCTGCTTGGAGCTTCGGGCATTCACGGGTGAGTATGTGGAAAACACTGGGGCCTCTGACCTTGGCCCTTACCCTGTCCTCCTCATCCAGAGCTGAGGTCTGGAGGAGCCCAGGTATCCTCTAGTGTGACTTGGAGATGAGGAGACTCTCTGGTTTGGGGTCATTAGAGAAGAGGGCCCGACCAGCGCAGGCAGGTCTAGGCTCCTCTGCCAAGGGTCCAGCAGGGGCCTGTATAAAGGTGGGAGAAATCTGAGCATCTCTATTCCTCCCTCCAAACTCTCATTAGTTTTAGTCTGTCCTGACTGTCCCCATCCCTCCTTATCTGTTAGATTCTTACTTTCCTCGGTAAAGGCAGGTGGCGGAAGAGCCAGGTTTTTAGGGGTCTCTGAGCCCTATCTCATGGGGCAATTTTTGCCAAGTGCTGTGGCTTCTTTGAATCCAACTTTGTGCAGCTGTATAATGTGGAGATAAATGAACACTTTCATTTTGACTTGGAGAACTGTCAGTGGATTACCCTTTTAGAGGAAAAGAGGATTATAAATAAACCAGCTAGAGTTCTATTCAGGACCCTTTTCCACCTCCCTAGAGTCAGGGGGAGGGGAAGAGAGGAGGTATTGACTGGAAGAGGGAAGAAATCACCATTAGGAGCCCTGTCAGTAGGACTAAAGGTATATGGGAACATTATAAAAGAAGAATCATGTAGTCAGAGTGGACAATAAGGTGAATATAAGTTATCTGAGTACCACATCCTTTCCTTAGGGTAAAACAGGCCAAGAAGCTCTTGTTTCTGGATTTGGGGCCAATCTCAGGTACGTCCAAGTGGTCTAAGTCTTGGGTAACAGGGCAGAGAAGTGCTTAGTGGCATAGGCAGGGGTGTGCAGGCACCAGATATGTGGTAATTTTCCATTTTCACCCAGGGCACACCCCCAAGACTAAGTCCTGGGATCTGGAAGGGACCAGCAGGGTTGTGAAGATCTGAATCCTGATCTGAGAGGGCCAAAGCCTGGTCTTGATCTCTTCCCCCTGCCCGGGTACATACAGGGTGCTGAGGAGAGACCCTAAGAAAGCTGATCTGACATCCCTAGGAGTCTGAGACCAGCCCATACTCCTCTAGGGCCCAGCTAGAGCTCTGGGGTTAAGGACCTGTTATCACCCCCATTTCCTGCTGTCCCATCCTATCTCAAGGGGACCCTTCTCACTCCCCTGACTGTCACCTCCTCCCTGCAATGATGTGAGGAGGTGAGGTCACAGCTTTTAAAAATTTTCTGACTTCATTAACCCTGCAAGGGCTGCCAAACTAAACCAGATTCTTCCTACTCCCCTAATCACTACCCCTGCATCTGCTTAGTTGGCAACAGCAGGAGACAGTCAGGGGGACATCCAGGACCCAGCCATGAAGCATCCTAGAAGCCCTTGAACACAAACATGCACACACATACATGCTTATGTCCACTTACATTCATGCTCCGTACACACCCCAGGCCCCTAGGGCCCCGGTTCTCAGTACCTCTTGGCCCCAATCCAAAGGAACCTGGTCTTTATACTCAGAGGGCCCTCGTGCCTGCCTTCTCCAGAAGTCCGGCTTCTTAGCAGAGGCAGCTGGGGGGGCCTTTCTCCCCTCTTGGGATTACTCAGAACAAATAGATCAAGGCAAAAATCCGGAGACTTGGGTTCTGCCCCAAGTTGGACCCCAGCAGTAGGATATTGGGCAAGTCCCTCCGTTGTCTCGGGCCTTGGTTTCTTCATCCATGAAATGAAGGGATTTATCTAAGCCAGTGGTTCCTTAACTTGACAGAACATCAGAACCACCGGGGAGATTTCTCCAAATGCACCTGCTTTGGTTTCAACTCACACCTCTGAGTCAGCCTCTCTCTAGGGAAGGTGTGTTTTGGAAAACGCGTCCCAGGTAATTCTGATGCAGAACCAGGGTGGGGGGCCATTAAGTGATTTCAAAGGGACTTTTAGGATCCTAGTTCCCACTCATCTCTCCCCTTCTTCCCACCCACTGTCTGAGACTCTGAGGTCCTAGGGGGAGAGTCTTAAAGGGCCACGGAGCTCTATCCTCAGCTCCTACCCCATGCTTTTGTCCTGCTTGCAATAAACGTGGGCTGGCAGTAACATCCCAAACTGGATGAGCCTCTGGGTAGGGGCAAACTCCAGACTCTATCTCCCCGACGATCTGGGGCTGGGTGAGCCAGGTCCACTCCTGTTTCCCAGCAAGCAGCCCCCAAGCCTTGCTTGCCTACAGAGGCATTGAGGGGGTGACTCCTTCCCTAATCTCCAGAGCAGACGGAGATGAGGAAAGGTTCATTTTCTTTCCAGCTGCCTGACAGCTGGGGCTGACAGTGACAGAGTGGGCAGCCAGGAGACTGGGGATGTGGGGGAGGGATGGTGGAGCCGGGGGCTCTGCCTGGAGTGAGGATCAGTCGGTGAGTCACCCTGGTCCCCAGCTTTGGGAAAGGACCTCAGAAGGCATTGATTCCAATGCCTATTGCTCCTCCCCCCACCCCACCCCGTGCAGATAAGGAAACTGAGGAGCAGAGAGGAGCAGGATTTGTTGCGGCCTCTGGTCCCTGGGTCAGTGCCCTCCCGATGGCCACTGTGGCTGGACAAGAGAGGGGCCGAGTCAGCCCTGCAGAACCTGTGGCCCAAGGGAAGCTCACCATCCTTGCGGTAGTAGAGAATGTCCACCTTGCACTCCTCCGTCCCCAGCAGGGCCTGCGCTAGGCGGGACATGGCACTGCGCGGCGTATTGGGTCCTGTGAGGAAGTCGCAGGTGCAGGGTCGCTGCATCACCTCCACTCGGGAATAGCCAAAGAGTTCACAGAAGCCATCGTTGCAGTAAATGATGGCGCAGTTCTCCATCTGTGCATTGGCTATCAGGAACTTCCGACCTGGGGGTGGGATGTGGGAAGCCCATGGCGACCAAGACTGGGCAACAGAGGGCAGAAAGATCATAGGGATTCTCGGCAGCAGGGAGGGGGTGTCTAGATGGGAGAGCAGAGCAGTAACCAGAATGAGGGAGAGAAGTCAGGTCTGGTAAGGGTGGGAAGACCTCGGAGGCCAGAGTCATGGGGGATGGCCATGGGACTCTTGAAAGTAATGAGAGTGATGGTAAGGAGGGGGGGGGGATCAGAACGGTGACCAGAGAAGTGCTGGGGAAGGGGAGTTGGGCCTGGGGGTAGTGGGAAGACCAGGGCAGTAATAGGGTCAGTGAAGTGGAAAAGAGGCCCAAGGCTTCCTGGAGGCAGTGTAAGGAGTCAGGAAGAGGGAGCAAGGATGTGAACAGATGGGGCTCAGGCCTGGTGAGAGCTCCTATAAAAATTAGAGTGGCCAGGGTCAGGAGGTGAAAAGGAGGGATCAAGGAAACCTCTGGAGGAAGGGAGGGGGTTGGTGTCAGGAGGAGGAAGCTGGACAGAAGGGAAGGTCAGCGACCGGGATACCGAGAAATCAGCTCAGGGAAGGGGGCATTGCAGCCTGCCTCTCTTGCTCCAGAGTAGAGTGTGGCATTTGAGTTAAGTGGGACTTGCTGGAACAGAAGATGTTTGGGGACAATAAAACGAAAGATTTTGCATTCAGCGTCAATATCCCCCCACTCTGCTCCATTCGAAGTAAGTAAAGGAGTCCCACCACTCCTGCCACCGAACCAGGAGTTCAGATCCGCCCCCACCTTAACGCGTACACTCACTCTGGCCCTCGAACTTGCGGATGATGGTGTCCAGGTACGTGTTCTGGGGCGCGACGTGGCCCCTGCGGACAGGCATCTTTCGGCTGCAACCTCCGCCCGGAGCCACCAGCCGCCCGGCTCCCTGCGTCTCCACCTGTCCTCGGGCTCAGCGGCGTCCGGTTCCGGGTGGGCGCTGCCCCCGGAGTGGGCCGCGGGGCTACGTGCCCCGCCTGCCCGCCTGCGCCTACCCTCTGCTGCCCTCCCTGCTTCGCCCTCCCAGGCCCGCGGCTCCCGCGCCTCACTCCCCGGGCTCCAGCCCCGGAGCTGTCCGCGCGGCGGTGCTGAAAGAAGCCGCGAGGCTGCGGGGCGGGGTTCGCTGGGCGGGGGCAACTTCTCCCCGACCCGACGGGGCAGGGGCGGGGCCCTGACTCCTAGGGGGCGGAGCTGGGCAGAAGTGCTGCATCAGGGAATGGGTCGGGGCTCCTCTCCCGAGCTTCTTTCTGCTCCTGTCCCACTGGCCAGTGGCCTCAGCCCCTATCGGACCCTTTCCCGCTATCGTAGGGCAGTCCATACCTTGCCGGGCCGGGTCTTTTAGGTGGAGGGTGAGGAGAAGGGGAGCAGTTGTTAGAGGCCTCAGGTGGGCTTTTGCTGACTGTTTCTTTCACGGTTAAACAACCCTTAATCCGCCCTTGCCGTGCTTGCCCTCCAGCTGAATCCCAGTGCAACATGCAGAGCTCCTAAGTGGCAAGCTCAACATGGCCCTGGCCCTGGGAACATGGGCAGGAGTACATAGGAGGTGTACAAGAAATATACAATAAGGTATCTTCTTCAGAGGCCTGAGAGCTCTTAGCCTACAGGCACTGCTTGGGTTGGGGGGGGGGGGCAGATTTAAAGCCACCTATTAGCAAGTGACCACTGATAAAAGTGTCTGAGTACTGACTGAAAATAATACACTAGCAGAGCAGATGGGGATGGGGTGAGGTTTATTGAAAGAGGCTTCTTGGAGAGAAGGGAGAGAAGATCACTGTTCACTGAGCACGTCAGTGGCTGGTCTCGGAGCTTTGCAGAGGGTCCAATGAACAGTTTTGAGTCAGGCCTTGGAAGGCAAGCATTCAGACGAGATCGGGCGCGTTCAGGGTGGTATGGCCGTAGACGGAAGGCAAGCATTCAGATGGGGCATGCACCTTAGGCAAAGGCCAATGGTGGAAGCAGTGCCAAGGGGCTCAGCTGGGGCATGGGAGAGGTGAGGTTTGGACAAAAGGGGAATTGATAAAGACCCTCGGATGCCATTTTGAACATCTAGATTTAATTGATGGACAAGCAAGTTCTTAGGCAGTTAGACACGAAGGAAATATTCCAGTGAAAGAAACTTTACAATGGCGGGTTGGGGAGAGAGGATGGACAAGGAGGCTCAGTGAGGTTTCTGCTGGAGTCCAGATGAGAGGCTTGGAGTCCTGGGCTGGGTGTGCCTTTGCCACGCAGAGCCACAATGCCGGATGGGGGCCTGGCTGGCCACTGTGGCTGGGGAATGGGAAGGCTGCAAGTGTGGCCTCCTAGGGGGGGCAGAGTTGTCCTGGCTGCCCCTTATTTTGGGGGTGCAGGCTGGCTGTGGAGGAAAAGTGGGGCTGTTTCTCGTGGACTCAGAGCAGGATGCTGAGCTCTGAGGGGGGACTTGGGCAGTGGGATACTCATTCATTCACTTTCAGACATTTTCCAAGTCTCCACCATGTTCTATAGCCTGTGCTGGCTAAAGATATTATGCAGGGGCACACTCCTGATGGGTGTCCTGTCCTTACAGAGCTACCAGCTAGTAATGGGGACAAATAAGGACATCACAGCACAGCAAAGTAAAAGCAGTGACAGAAACATCAAATAAGAGTGCTGTGGAGCCTGCAGGCAGAGCAGGGAATTCTTGGGTTTAGCTAGAACTCAGGAAGACTTCTTGAAACCTGGGGCAGAGGTAGGGTCCATGGAGACCTCAGCCAAGTCCCTCTTGTTCCCTGAACCCTTGACATCTGGGTTCAGATCCTTAGCCTAGACAGAGCCAGTCCCATCTTTTCACTGCGCTCCCACCAACTCAGCCGTGGCCCTACTGTCTGTCTCTGCGGTTACTGGTTATGAGGCTACTTGCCTCAAGACTCCCCTAATTTCTGACAGGCACTGATTTTCACCCTTGGGGCCTCATTCCCAACTTAGTGAGCCTACATATATTGGATGTGGCATCCCCGTGGTGGGCAGACCCAGGCGGGAAAGAAAGGGCTAGAAGAGGAAGGAGCAGAGGCTCACTTTCTCTCTCTTTTTTCAAGCTTGTCCCAGACTACTCATTTCCCAAATGCCCTCCTACAGCTCTCTTCATCCCATTTTCCCCTCCCCCACTGAGCCTGGAAAGGTGCTGTTTGCCCTGTGCTCCGTCCCCAGGGCAACAGGCCAGGCAGCAGGTGTGTGTGTGTTGAACAAGGCCATCTCTGGAGCGGAGTGGCTGGAGATGAGCTTTGTTTAAATATTAAAGAAGTCAATCATTAATCAAGCCTGGCTTGGTGCCCAGCTCCCCACTGTCTCCATTTGGGAGCCGGGACTGGGCCAGGGAGGGCCATGTTGCATCTCACACAGCTGGCAAGCAGCTTTTGGGGCTGGATTATGGAGCCCAACACAGGGTAGGCCAGGGGATAAGCAGAAAAATGTGCGAGGTAGCCCACCTCACAGAGCACAGTGTTCATGAACGGGCACTAGTGATTTGTACAGAATGTCCGGTTCTCCTTGACTATGTTTTATAAGGGGATTGAAGCAGTGTCCTGTTTCTAGCCAGAGAGGACAGTCCTTAGGCATGTCCTGGCTCAGCCTCACAGGCTGTGGAAAGAACAGTTTGGGGTATGAACTGGGGTGAGGACTGGATTGGAATGACATAGTCACTGGGTCGCTAAAACCGTGGTTCCTGAGGCCTCCCTAGGGGATAGAGGTTGGTCTGGAAGCCAGAGCATACGTGAAATCACACAAGAGTCAGCAGCCTGCGTACATACATGAGTTCCACACACACAGTTACGAACCCCCATGTACCCAGATCGGCCACAGCTGCACCCAACTGCAGCTGGACACTATGCATGCAAGTGGTCTCCTCCCCAGCCCCTCAGCCCTCTCTGCCTTGCCTGCCCTCCTCTTGCCCTCCAGCCTCACCAGTCGTACTGGTGTCTAGTCCCAGCTCCACCATTCAGCTCTCATCCACGGAGGCTTCCTGTAGTGCTGTGTGAAAATCCGAATGATCAGGCAGATTGAGCACAGCGTCAGGGCCAGGCAGATGCCCAGCAGGATCCACTGTCTTCTGGCAGCTAGGCGGGGCGCCATGGCTACACCCAGGAAGTAGGCCTTGGGCTGTTTCTCGGGGGCACCGGAGTCCCGTGAACCAGTGTCCTGGGCGTTGGTGTCCTGGGACAGTGACCTTTTTTCCCGGGAGTACAACCTGCAGGCCAGCAGTAGGGCCAGCAGGAACATGGCCAAGCTGAGGGCCAGCAACACCCACTGCCCAAATTTGGCCTGGTCAGGGTTCAGCTCCAGACTCAGAAACGTCACCTTGTCTGTGTCTTTTTCTGTGGAAGACATGGGAGTCTTGTAGAGCCGGCAGGAAGAGGGAAAGAGCCCTGGGGTGCCCCAAGGAAATCAGAGACCTGCCTGCCACTGGCCTCCTCCCTCAGCCTCAGGTACCTACCTTCCAAGCCACACGTGAGGGCACTGCCCTGGAAGGAGGGGGAGAAAGAGGAATAGGAGGGAGAGGAGGAGGAGACGGGCATAGATAGGGCTACATCCCTATGGTGCCCAGTGGTGGCTCTGTGCAAGGGTCAGGAGGAAAGAAGCCCACCCTATGCTCAACCGGGCCTTCTAACTGAATGGTGTGCAAGAAAGCAACTGAGCCAGTGGCTGGGCTGTGGGCTGCGGTCTTGGTCAAGGCTGCCTCAGGTGCAGACTGGGCCATGTAGCAACAGGGCTGTTACTTGTTCAAGCCAGGTCGTAGATAGGTTAGGGGTTAAAGCTGGGTTGGGGTGGCACCTGGCCCAGGGCAGTCTGGGGTAGGGCTTGGGGCTGTACCAGAGCTGGCACTAAGGTCATGATCAAACCTTCAAAGGTACAGCTGAAGTCTGGCCAGCCCAGGATCTCCCCATGGCGCACATTCTCGGTGACCAGCCAGTTTAGCAGGGGCTTGAAGTAGGTCATGAGGGCTCTTACGGACACGTCGGGCTGGCCGGTTATCTTCTGCAGAACTTCTGGCCAGGGCCTGCTGGAGCCTAGCTTTAGGGTGTCTCTGGAAGATTGGACACAGCTGTGAGACTGTGTGGGAGTATCAGCCGGTGCTGCTGGGACCCTTTCTTGTGCCCCACTCTGGCGTCACGGCTTTGCCAGCCAGGCTCTTCCCACAGTGCTCAGCGCCAGGGATAGAATCACAAGCTCTGAAATAAGACTGACCTGCATTTGAACTCTGTGGGGCTTCGGGCCAGTGACTTAACCTCCCTGAGTCTCACAGTCCATATTCACAAAATGGAGATAACAGTACTACCTCCTAGGGTTGGCCCGATGATTAAACCATAGTAGGCAGGCGATAAATGTTAGGGGCTTCTTATTATTATGTGATGAACATTCTTCTCCTGGACTCAGAGAGGCATATAGTCTTGAGACACTGTTTACCATGAGGTGCTCTATGTCAGTGGGGTAGGGGCCTTTCTAGTCGCAGGGAGTGTTTAGGAGGACTAGGGAGATGGCCAGCATGGGATGCGCTCTGTGCATTGCCTGAGGCACTGCCTTAATGTCAGCTATCACCCAGCACACCTGGTGTTTGGTGGTGGCAGGGGGACCAGCCTGTGGCTTGGTGGGGGCACAGTGTTTTGCAGAAGCCAAGGTTCTGGGCTGTTCCCACTAGGGCCACCTGCAGAGGCAGTGGGGGGCATAGGTTGATCCTTCTTAATCTGTGTCCGAGTTCTGACCAGGAGAGAGAGGGGCTCTAGAGGCCCACAAGTCAAGACTGTGGAGTCTAGACTAACGGGACCCACGTTCAAGGCTCAGCAGTGCTACTCATGGGCCGTATAACTTCAGGCAATCAACTTAGCTCCTCTTAGCCTCAGTTTCTCCGTCAGGAAAATGGGTCCCGTTGATACCCACCTTTCACCGTGGTGCAGACTAAGCCACATCATGGTGGTGAGAGAAGGCTTTGTAGCATGCACATACTTGTATGCATTGCTTCATAAACAGCAGAGAAAGAATCAGAGGGAAACTAAAAGTTAGTGGATCCTCGACAGAAACCACCAGGGGAAAATGTAGTTAAGATCTGAGAGACATGCAGGGAAAAAGTCAGCAAGATTAAAAGAAAAACAAAACAAAACCCCACAACTAAATTTAGGTAAGAGGATTTTATCAGATGCGGGTCCTGGGAAAAAGGAAGGACCTGATGAGAGAAAAATTTTGACCACTGAAAGTCTGCCCACTTAGAAACAGTGGAACAAGAGGTTTGACCCAAGCCCGGCTCACAGCCAGTGTGGCCGGCACCTGAGACTTGCAAAGGTTGTAACTGGAACCCTCAACTCCAAGGTGGCTACAAGGTGTCCCATGGACAAGGTCGGGCCTACCACAGCAGCCAGATGAGCCAAGGGCTTTGGGAACTTGGATCAAATCCACTTCAACTCTCCATTCCCAGCAGAACCAACCCAGAGCAATCACATATAGGAAGATGAGTCAAATTCTAAGATATATTAAAAAAGCAGCCAAGGGGGGGAAAAAAAAAAAGCAGCCAAGAATCTTGCCCTCCCTCTTCTCCTCTGCAAGCACTCACCCCCCCCACACCCAACCTATATTCCACTCTGCTCTGTGTCATTTCTCCAAAGCTCAGGACATCCTCCTATCCCAGAGCCCTCTCCTCTGACCTCTGCCCAGAAGACGGCATTCAAAGTCCTAAACCTGGAACTTGGGGTCTTCCCTGGCATCCAGGGGTCTGGATAGCCATGTGTGAAGATGCGAGAGCAATGACCAGTGTTGACTGGCAGGTGCTTTGGTGCCATGTCAGATGGGGGGAGCCTCATGTGCCCTGAGGGTGGTGGCAGGAGAGGGTGTGGTGGGAATGACTGAGGTCAGATGTCCCACCCATCACGTGGTGAAGGCTCAGAGTTAAACGTGAGTTGATGTATAGAAAACAGATGTCGCTATTTCTTGCACTTCTGCTTTTGGGGACAGAGATCCCTTCCTTGTCCCCCCGCGGGACCTCCTCACCCTCTCTGCATGTTCACCAAAGCCCTTTCCTACCACACCAGCTCCTTTCTTGTAGTGTGGTCATTATCCTGTGGCCCATTGCCCCCTGCTGGACACAGGGCAGGCTGATTGGCAGGTGCACAACTAAATGTTTGCTGAATGAATAAATGATGGGAAGCCAGAGACATGAATGCAGAGAGCAGAGAGGCCCCTTATGTTCCACACGGTCAGAAAAACTCCAACACGGGCCATCGGCTATCATAAACCCCTGCAGTGTGGAAAGAAGGAAAAGCAAGCAGACTAGGTTGACACTCGGCCTGCAAGGTGCAGCCCCCCCGGGAGCAAAGCCAGGGGAACAGTCCCACAGCTCCAACCGTCCTAGTGGTTCCTGACAAACCCCAGGGTGGAATCAAAATATGCTCCTTACATTTCTGAAGGATACTAAATTACGTGGCTATGTTAATCCTCTGGGAGACAGGAATAAAACTCAAGATCACCTTGACCAATCAGGGAAATGGACCCCCTGAAAAAGGTTGAAAATTGGTGGGGAGAAGACCATGTCAGTGGGTGGGCTCTGCATCTCCGGTGGTGAGAGCACGGACCTTGGAGCCAGTGGACCAAAGTCTAACCTCACCAGACCTGGACCCCTTGATTGGTGGAAGCAACCGTGTGAATGAGAATGCGTTCTGGAGTCAGTTCGGGACTCAAAGTCTGATTTTGCCACTTGCTAGGTGAGTGATGGGCAAACATATTTTCTCTCTTAGCTTTGTTTCATTATTTATGAAATGTGGCTAATCATATCCACTCTGCAGGTTCCGACCTGCTCACGTGAGACCTCCTCAAAGAGCCCAGCCTCTACCAGCAAATGTTCCCCGCCATCGGGTTGGCCCCCCCACCGCCCTCCAGGTTTGCTTTCAGGGCTAAAACCACCTCTGCAGAGGCAGGAATAGAAAGGATGGCTGGATCCCAACTGCAGGAAGAAAAGATTGTGGGTAGGGAGTCAAAGTGGACCACACGCTGACCAGCGCATCCCAAAGGCTGGTGTGAAAGCGACCTGTGTCAGCCTGGGAGCTGCATCCGGGCACCTCCAGGAGGAGGTGGGAAGAGCCGTGTGCACCTGAAGGTGCCTCAATGCTGCCGAGAGTAGGAAAGGATGAAGGGGGTCGGATGGAAGTCTGGATGCCGAGGACAGACTCCAATGTGACTTCCCATTGGGGACAGTTTGATTTATTGGCGTGTGTGTGTGTGTGCGCATGCGCGTGTGGGGAACCATGAGCACAGGTGAGTGAGGGAGTGTGTAAGTAGTGAGTGTGTGCAAACTTGTGTGTGAGAAGGTGCGAGTGTGTGGGTATGAGAATGTGAGAATGACTGTGAATATGAGTGTGTGTGTGTGTGCTGCAGAGGCCAGAGAGTGCATCTGAGCATGAGGGGCTACACACAAGGAAATGGGCTTTGATTATTGTCGGAGAGACTGCAGTCTGACACAAGGAAGAACTTCCCCTACGCTCTAAGGTCCATGAGGCCTGGCTGGGGTACCCAGGGTGACCTGGTGAGGACAAGGGGCCAGGGGCTAAGCATCCAGGCAGGGGCAGGGGGAGCTGAGAACAGACGAGAGAAGAGAGCACTCACTCCAGGAGCTTCCCAGCCATCTTGGAGTTAGAGATGTCACAGCGGTGCAGGGGCCCCACGTGACCCGAGGCCTTGCACAGCGCTTCGTGGAACTGGAACTGGAGCACGAGGCTGAGGAAGTACCTGGGTAGAGGAACGGGAGGGCAGGCTGGGGAGCTGGTGGCAGGGGTGGGAAGCCCAGAGCCATTTGGAGGCTGGCCGCTCTGATGGGCAGGGGCCCGAGCGCTCTGCCAGGGCCAGTCTTTCTGGACGGAGGCTCCTTCGGCAAGGTCCCACCTCAGCCAGAGGCTCCCCTCCTTAGCCTTCTGAACCAGCCCTTGCCTCCTACTTCCCTGCCCTCCTCTTGGGGACAGTAGAAATGGTTTAGAACCTTCCCAACAGCTCTGTCCTCCGTGCAGGAGCTGATCTAAAAGCCCCAATTGTCCCAGGGTGGGCTGTGCAACCCAACAGATAGGTGGGTTTGTGGGGGGACATTCGGATCCAGGGCCTTCCTGGGAATCCTCAGCCCAGTTCCCAAGCACCACTCCCAACCCCCAACTCCCAGAGCTGCCTCTGCTGGCAGGCCCAGACGTTACCGTATGTAGGGCATGCTGGCAGAGATGTGGAACTTGGCACCGGGATCAAAGTCTTCCTCTGTCCGAGGGATGGGGGGGCACAGGCCCTGGTACTTCAACCTGCCAGGGAGAATGGGGGGCCGGTACCACCCAGCTGGGTTCTCAGAGCCTTTTCCCTTAGAAGTATTTGCACAGCTACCAAAAGTGGACTTGGCTGACGCAGGACATTTCATGCACTTTTATAGATGAAATAAATGAATTGAAAACACAGGGGATTGGGAATCAGCGTCAAATGGTAATAGTGGGTAACACTGACTTCCTCTGCGGAGGAAGCATGCTAAGCTCTTCACACAGACTCACTCAACACTAGCATGGTTCTGGGGACTTGGGAGGGAATGGGCTTCACAAGATCTTGCTTATAATCCTAATGATGAAGACGGTTAGAGACCAATCAACAAGATCGTCTCATCTGGCAAGAACAGCCAAGAAGAAAACGGAACAGCATCTCTGTGGCATAGAGCTGTTATCATTCCCAGTTTACAGATGAGACCAAAGTTTAGAGGTCAAGGAACTGGTGGGAGGTCATAGAACTAGTCACTGGCAGATCCCATTAACCCTCTGGGCTGTGTGACTGTGGGAAAGTTACTGTCACTGAGCCTTGTTGCAAAATGTTGTCTAAGATGGGGGTAAAATGATCCATCCCTGGGATGAGACAAAGTCTATGAAAAGTTCTCATTGTTTGATTATTGGCTCACTGGTCGCCTCTGAGGCATGCTCTGCGGTCGACAGACAGTGGGGCGGTATCTCTCCCGGTTGACAGAGCCTTCCGGCCCAGGAACTTGCCACCTCTCTCCCTGTGCCCCTGGATTCCCCCATATTGGTGGTGGTAGGTGCAGCTGACCCAGGAAGGGAAAGGGCCCCTATGGGTAAGCCCAGATGGCTAGTGGGGTTTGCCCTTGGAGGAGAACAAGGTCAAGACTCTGCCAACCTCACTAGCGAGCCTGGGGCCTGAATTCGGCAGGAGGCGGTGGGGAGGGCTAGGAGGGAGAGTGGACAAAGAGAGGAGCACCCAGCTTTGCCAGGCTGGGGTGCCGTGGGACCGTGGGCTGCTCACGCATTCTGCTCCTGTGAATGACCCTGGGACGTTGCACAGGATCAAAGAAACAGAAGGGCCTCCTGCAGAGCGGGCAGCCCCTTCATGGTCACCCCAAACCACGCTGTGCCTGGCAGACTTGAGCAGGTCATACTGAGGCCTGGTGGAGATGGGGTGCCCTGGCCATCCATTAGCCCATCAAACAGCCAGTGGTCGGGTGAGAAGATGTACCGTGGATGCCCCTTGCTCAAGCGGGGTGCTGCCTGACTGCCTGCGGGCTCTTTCAGCAGCCAGTTCTGACCCTGAACATGCCTAAGGATGCTAAACCAGAGGCAGGTGTGTGTGTGTGTGTGTGTGTGTGTGTGTGTGTGTGTGCGCGTGTGTGTGTGCAGTGGCTGGGTTGAGCCCTGCGCGGAAGATCATAGAGAGGACACGGCATGGGCAGTGTCCATGAGGCTGACCCGGAAGCCCGGCCCACCAGGGGGCAGAGGGGGCGGAGAGCCCAGGGCGGCCATCCTCTTCCCACCTGAGGTTCCACCACTCCTGGTTGTAGACGTCCTTCCGGATGGTGCCATCAAAGACCTTCCAGCGGAACAGGTCCATCAGGTAGGCGAAAGGGATTAAAGCAATCTTCTCCAGGGCAATGCCCATCAGGAAATTGACCTCCTCCTCTGGGGAAGAGGGCACAGTCAGGAGGTGGCCCCTGGCTCACCTTCCCTTCAGCTTTTCCCAGAGAGCCCAGGGGGCAGCCTCAGGCTTGGCGGCCCTGCTACGGTTCTCTTGGTCCCCATCACCTGAGTCCTGGTGCTGGTGGCTGAGCAGGCCTCTGTTGAGCAGGTGCTTGTGGGAAGAGGCCGAGAGGGTGATCATGGACCCCACGGCCTCTTCAAAGGCTGGGTTGGCGCCTGCGCGGAAGATCATAGAGAGGTTCTTGTACTGCAGGAAGTACTGGATATGGCCCATCTGGTGGAAGATGGAGAGCAGGTCTTCTATGGTCACCTCGGTGCACTTCTTTATCCTAGGGTTAAAGGGCAGGGGTCAAGGAGCACGGGGAGGCCCTGGGACAAGGGGAGATCTCTGGATTCAGACTCCACGGAGGGACTGGGGCAGTTGGGCTGGAGACCATCAGGGCCTTGGGTGCTGTCGCTTCTCACTCTGGGTACCCCTCACCCACGTTACCAGCTCACATCCCCTTCCGCCCCCCCCCCCCCCCCGGGGCTTCAGCCCTGAAGGGTAAGAGAGGGGCAGGAGGGTGGTGCTGGCGCAGGGTGAGACCTGAAGTCCTTGCCGTTGTAAAAGTCCCAGGCGGAGGCGTGGCACTCCACCTCCCGTCCGTCAGTCGGCCTTTCCATCATTGATTTTTTCCAGAAGCTGGGAGGGGTGGAAAGCAGCCCCAGGGAGATGAAGAACTTCTCCGCCTCTTCGAACATTTTGGAGGGCTTCCAGTGCTGTGGGGAAGAGGGGCTGCATGGGGCCCTGCCCGGGGAGCGGGGGGGGGGGGGGGGGGGGGGGGGGGGGGGTGGGAGGGGGGGGCAGCGCCAGCAGGGGCAGAGGGATCCCCTGCAGTACTAACCTGGCTTTTCATGTTCTTCGTGATATCCTCGGGGGGCTTCTTCGGGAAGGGCAGGACCAGGTCTAAGATGTTGACCCAGGACTGAGCCCACATGTTCCCTGGAAGGGGCGTGCAGGAGCTCAGAGGAGTCTGGGGAGCGCCCCTGCCTTTGCTGGGGGCCAGCCTGGAGGCCCACTCTGGCCACCCCACTCTGCAACCAGCAAGGGCTTTACCCAGCAGGTGAGCAGGGATGGGCCCCCTCGGGTCAATAAGCTCGGGCCCGTAGTAGCGGTGCAGGGCCCGGCGCACGTAGGCGTGCAGGTTCAAGTACAGCGGCTGCAGCTCCTCGTAGAGCTGCTCCAGGTCCTGCTCCAGCGTGTTGGACTCATACTTGGACCGCCACAAGGCCCCCATGTCTGTGTAACCTAGGACAGGGGAGGGGGAGCTCAGAAGCACTCACCACCCACCCTTCCTGCAGCGCCGGCCTGGCAGGCAGGAGACCCGGGCACTTTCTGGGGAAGCCCTCTTCCTCAGGCTCTTCATCTGCCAAATGGGAAATGTGCCTCCCAAGGTCAAGTTCAGACTGGATGAGATCAGGGGTGGAAAAGCTCTTGGCAAAGTACACACTGCGGGCTCCTACCGTGCCTGGTTGGATAGGACCCAATGAGGCCCTGGTCCTCACGCCCCCCTCGAACCCCACCTGTCCAAGCCCTAAGACCATCTGGCTCCTCTCAGATCCTCCCATCGTGGGGCCTGGGCGGCTCTTCCACTTCTGTTTGCCTTCTTTCAGGCCTTGGGAAAGTGTCTCGAGGCCTTTCCCTTCCCCTTCTCTCTGGGCACTCGTCCAGAGATGTGCATTTGCACAAATCTTGTCTGTCCCCCAGACCGTAGGCCCTGCCTAGGAGGATGGGCATCTTCTGTCTTTTCACCCACAAATCTTTAGAACCTCTCCAGGGCCTGGCACACAGTAGGTGCTCAAGCAATATCTGTAGACCAACGGTGGTAAATGAAACCCCTTTGCTTCCCCCAGCTGCAGGGCTCAGGGTCCCCATCTCCAGGTCCTACTATTGCCCTTATCCCCTGCAGAGTCTGCTTTGCCCTTCCCACTGAGGCCTGCACCCTGTGCCATCTGCGCAGACTGGGCTGGCCGGGGTGGGGGGGGGGTGGGGGCCTCACCGTTGAGCTTTGCAGCCTTGTTGCTGAGCTGCACGTAGCGCTCAAAGGTCATGCGGAGCTGACGACCCACAGCATCCCGCCAGCCCTGCCAGGCCCACAGCAGCTCCTTCTGGTCCCGGGAGGTGGCCATGATTTCTTGGAGGTCTATGCCAGGGGGAAAAGGAGCCAAGGTGGGACCCGCCCACTCCTGCCTGCCTCCTGCCCTCTCCTGCCTCAGGCAGACCCCTACTTCCCCCCCCCCCCGCCACACCCTCCAACAAGTGAGTGCCACTGAGGCAGGGAGGACGGTGAGGGGTCGATGAGGGGTCAGGGCTACGCTTGTGGAAGGGGCCCATGCTGGAGACTCTGGGGTTGGACTGGGACGAGGCTTGGGGGCTCACCAGGCTCCAGGGGCAGGCAGGGTCCCTCATTCAGGCACACCTGGGCCATGCTGTATGTCGTCTCCATGTAGGTCAGAAGCTGGTTGTACTGGGGTGGGGCAGGTGTCACCTAGAGCAGGCCTGTACCCGTGGGCCCACCCCCAGCACTAGCCCCACCAGTGGGAGGGGCAGGCCTGTCTGAGGCATCCTCTGCCAGCCTCTGTTTCTCTCCGCCCACCCCCCACCACCCAGGAAGCTCTAGCCCTGCCCATCCCCCCTCCCCGCCCCCCCCCCTGCCCAGGCAGTCTGGCTTCCCTCCCGGCCAGCCCACCCACCCCTGGGGTGGGGAGCATGTGCCTGGAGACCTGGGGGCTCCGTCCATCACCTCCCGGAGCTCGTCCTGGGGCAGGGCCGCCTTGTCTATGGTCTGCAGCTTACTCAGCATGCGCTTCACAGCCGGGTCCTGGAACCTGGAGGTCTTAAACAGGCGGGCCCGGGTGCCAAAGTACAGCATGTGCCGGGACCTCTCTGAGTCCTTGTGCAGCTGGAATGAGGGTCACCATATTTACCATGGGAAGTTGGGGGAGGGAGGAAGGGCCCCACATGGAACTCCAGGGTCACAGTCCTCCCAACCTCCTCCCAAAGCCTCCTTTAAGGGGTCACAATCACTGGAAATTTGCTAAGAGGGAGAAGGGGAGGAGCCTGGGTCCTTAAAAGCAAGGAGGTGATATTTACAAGGGGAAAGAAACCAGAGATTCTGGCCCAGGGAGCTTCTGGGACCAGCAAGAGGCCCAGAGCTTGCAGCCTGCTTTGACATGTACTTTGGGGATTCCCTCCTTCCTCTAGCTCTGGACAGGGGACAGAAGGTATGGTTCCCCCAATCCCCCCAGATCCCTGAGGAGAGCAAGGGGAGAAGGGGCTGGAGTTGAGGTGGTACCACACCATCTCCTCCCGATTTTTCTTGGTGATGTTGGTGACATAGTTCCACGTGGCCTCCATGAACTGGTTCCACACAACCTGGGCGGTATGTTCATAAAACTGCAGGAACGCCTTTGCCACGGTCTCATTGTAGAACTTGTCTGCGGAGAAGGAGGTGGGCATCATGATGTCCTGGGATGGGCCTGCCCCTGACTGGTCCCCTTGTCTGGTCCCCAGTTCCTTCAGGTCCCAGCCCCACCTAAGCTCTGATCATCCTCGGTCCTGAGCCAAGGCAAAAGCTGCCCATAACAGAAGAGCACGAATAGGGAAGGTCCATGGCAAGTCCATCTTGTGCCCATGGCCAAGAGAACAGCAGAGCTGGGTGAGGCTGTGGGCCAATCGCAGTCCAGCTCCATATTGTGACATCAGGAGCTGAAGGGTTAGCCATGGAATGTCAGAACTGGAAAACCTCCACCCACCTTCTGGTCCAACCATTCCCATTTTACAGGTGAGGAGACTGAGGTCAAGCCACATGACCTGGTTCACACAGCTAGTGAGTGGCAGAGCCAAGAAGAGAACCAGGGCTCTTGATTTTTAGGCCAAAGCTTATTTTGGTCCACTTGGTCACTTTTCTTTGGCATTGGAACCACCCTTGGACCTTGGCCAGGGATTGGTGAGACCCCCTGCCCTCCGCAGGCTGGCATTACCTCTAAGAAGGTGGATAGAAGGATGAATGGGTGAGTGAATGGATAGAAGTATGGAAGTGATGTCTCTGGGTCTCTGGAATCTGGAAGCCCAGTTGTCTCTCCCTGTTCTTTTGACCTAACCTCTTATGCTCTCATTATTGGCCTCCTTCTCTCTTATGGGATGTGTGATCATCCCTCGGGCGACGCAGGACCCTTCCTCCCTTCCCCTTGTCCTTAAATCTGTTTCCCCAGAGATAGTCTCATGCTAGGAGTTTGCAGTCAGGAGGAAGCACAGAGGGCAGAGGGCTGTGAGGGCTCTGGGGAATGAGTGGTTGGCACCTTCCACTCAAGATGCATGTCCCTGAGTACCTGAGCTTGCTTGGAACACCAGCTGGCAGGACCCCAGCTCTCTGCTGGCCTGGTGACTCCCCACTAGCCTGACACACTTAGTGTGTGGGAGATGAGCCCATCTATCTCCCTTCAAGATTTTTTGCTCAGATTTGCTTTCCTCCACACTCACGTGCCCTCGACCCTATGTTCCTTTCACTCCCCCTTCTCAGCCCAGGTGTACCCACAATCTCCCAGACTCTTCACCTCTTCACCTGAGCCAACGTCCCCCAGAGAAACTGACCAAATAATTCTCCAAATATGATGCTATGATCAAAATTATTTAAAACACCAGGAAAAAAAAATCAGTGACAGTTTTGGATAAGCTGGCTGACCGAGTTCTGCTTCAAGCATATAGACATGCTTGATAAAATACAGAATTTTGTTGTTAACGATAGTCATCATGCTGTACCTTACGTTTCCCGGAACTTATTTATATCATCACCAGCAGCTGAGGCCTTTTGCCCACCTTCACCCGTTTCTCCCACCCCCACTTCTGGCAACCACAAATCTGTTCTCGGTTCAGTTTTTTACCACTTTTTCATTATCCATTCACCTGTCATGAGACATGTAGGTTGTTTCCGTGTCTTGGTTATTGTAAGTTGCTTTGCAATGAACACAGGAGTGCAGATAACTTTTCAAGACTGCAATTTCATTTTCTTTGTATAAATACCCAGAAGTGAAATTGTTGGGTCATATAGTGTTCTATTTTTGACTTTTTGAGGAAGCTCTATACCGTTGTCTCTAGTGGCTGCCAATTCGCATTCCCACCAACAGCACACAAGAGTTCCCTTTTCTCCCCATCCTTGTCAGCACCTGTTATTTCTTTTTGATAACAGCCCTTCTACCAGGCATGAGGTGCTATCTAATTGTGGTTCTGATCTGCATTTCCCTGATGTTTAGTGATGTTGGCCACCATTTCTTGCACCTGTTGGCCATCTGTATGTCGTCTTTGGAAAAATGTCTATCCAGTCCTCTGCTCACTTTTTAATTGGAGTGTGTGTTTTGAGTTGTAAGAGTTCTTTATATATTTCAGCTATTAATCCCTTATCAGATATGTAATTTGCAAGTATTTGCTCCCACTTCTGTAGGCTGCCTTTTCATTTTGCTGATGATTGACTTTGTTGTGTAAGAGCTTTTTAGTCTGATGTCATCCCACCTGTGGATTTTTACTTTTGTTGTCTTTGTTTTTGGTGTCAAATCCAAAAAATGTCCTTGGCAAGACCAATGTCTAGGAGCTCACCACCTATGTTTTCATAAGAGTTCTATGCCTTCTGGCCTCATGCTTATGTCTTTAATCCATTTTCAGTTGATTTTTTCTCATGCTGTAAGACAGGACCCCAGTTTCATTCTTTTGCATGTGGCTGTCCAGCTTCCCCAACAGCATTTATTGAAGAAACTATCCTTTCCCCATTGCATATTCCTGGTTGTTTTGTCATAAATATGCTGACCATATATGGATGGGTTTATTTGGGGGCTCTCTATTCTGTTCCATTGATCTACATGTCTGTTTTTATGTTAGTTCCATACTGTTTTGAATACAATGACATAGTTTGAAGATAGGGAGTGTGATGCCTCCAGCTTTATTCTTCTTTCTCAAGATTGCTTTGGCTATTTGGGCTTAAAAATAGTGCTTTAAAAAATATTCATTTATTTGAGAGAGAGAGTGTGAGCACAGAGGGAGAATGAGATGGAGAAGTAGACTCCCCACTGAGCAGAGAGCCCCATGTGGGTCTCAGTCCCAAGACCCCACGTTCACAACCTGAGCTTGAGGGCAGAAGCCTAACTGACTGAGCCACCCACGTGCCCCCAACATAGTGCTTTTTAAAATGCAAAATACAGAGCTGAGATGGGAAGCAAGAAAGGGAACTGTTCAGATGCTGGGGAGACAAAGAGGGTTCATGCCACAGTGAGTGGGGGCCATATGGGAGTACGTCCATGTTCAAAGTGCTGCAGCATGGCGGCCTGCAGGGGGAGAGCTGATCCTCCGTTGAGCTGAGAGCTGGCAGATGGCTTCCTTTCTAAAGGGGTCCTACAAGAAGCAACCATGAACCTGACCCTGGGGACAGCTTCACAACACATGCACATGCTGTGTGCATGTGACCCTGAAGAAGAATGTTCCCACTGAAACCGGCTCATAGGTCAAATGACCAAGAGAAAGGGCAGTGTCTTGAGGGTCAGTGGTGCTCACCAGTCCCCTCTGAGACCCTTTGAGAGCTTTTAGTATAGGCATCCTTGTAAAAAACACATGAGGTATGTACTGTGATCAACACTTCTACTTTACAGATGAGGAAACGGAGGCACAGAGAGGTTGAGGAACTTGCTCACAGTCACACAGCTGGCAAAAAGTGGAGGTGGGACTCAAATCCCCATGCTCTGGCTCCAGAGCCTTTGCTAAATGACAGACACACATGAGGAAGGACAGGTCTTGGAGCAATCCGGAAAGGACTTAAAATACAGATCTTTACACCATGTGGAAAAAGTAAATGAAACTGGATTAAAGACCTAAACATAAGAGCTAAGATCATGAAACTCTTTCAAGAAATCACCCGGGAAAGGCTTTCTGACATTCGATTTGTCAGTGCTATCTTGGCTAGGACACCAAAAACACAGACGACAATGACAATGAAAACCAAACTGGACTTCATCAATTTAAAAAACCTTTGCACATCAAAGGATGTTAACAACAGAGCACAAAGACAACCCACAGAAAGGGAGAAAGTGTTCATAAATCATACATCTGGTAAGTGATTCAGATCTGGAATATATAAAGAACTCCCAAACTGGACAATTATAAAAAACAACCACAACAACTCAATTCAGCAGGGGGCAAAGGACTTGAATAGAAATCTCTCTAAAGAGGAGGTATAAACAGAAAATAAGCACTTGAAAAGATACTATTATTAATTATTAGAGAAATACAAATCAAAACCAGAAGATACTGCTAGGATGATTATTACCAAACCACCCAGGAAACCTCATCTGTTGGCCAACACATGGAAAAACTGGAAGCCTTGTGCATTGCCTCTGGGAATATAAAATAGTGCAGCCACCGTGAAAAGTAGTGTGGTGGCTCCTTAAAAAATTATAGGATTACCATATGATCAAGCAAACCCAATATGGGGCCCACATTCAAAAGAATTGGAAGCAGAGACTTGAAAAATGTGGTGGTGATGGTTGCAGGACAGTATGAATGTCCTCAGTGCCCCTGAACTTGCGCTTAAAGACATAATGGTATAGTGTATGATAAGTACATTTTACCATGACTTTAAAAAAGTACAGATCTTAAAGTGATAAAAGAAGGCATAGAATCCATGAAGCAAGAATGGGCTTTTGTGGGGCGCCTGGGTGGCTCAGTGGGTTAAGCCGCTGCCTTCGGCTCAGGTCTTGATCTCAGGGTCCTGGGATCGAGTCCCGCATCAGGCTCTCTGCTCAGCAGGGAGCCTGCTTCCTCCTCTCTCTCTCTCTCTCTGCCTGCCTCTCTGCCTACTTGTGATCTCTCTCTGTCAAATAAATAAATCTTAAAAAAAAAGAATGGGCTTTTGTGAACACACAGGAGATTTGAAGGAGAGATGCAAAAATGAAAAAAAGAGTTATGACATCGGAACCACATAAATCCCTACGGGCAGGAGAAGCCGCAGATCGAAATGCAGAACCGGAGCCTTCAAAGACATGACTGGGGAATCCCCTGGAATGCAGGACAGAGAAAGAGATGAGAACTACGAGCAAGGATTTGGGGGACACAGAGGGCAACAGAGAAAGCTCTGAGCAGCATCTGCTAGGAGTCCCCGGAGAGGACCCTGGCTAGGAGGGGAAGAGTGACATTCAAAGAGATGATGCCCTCATTTCCAGAACTGTAGGAAGCGGAGTCCCCAAGTGAACAAGCTCATTGCACTCTAGGGAAGTCGATGGCGCAGAAACCACAGAAAGTTCCTGGAAGGCACCGGAGGGAAATGTGTGCACTCAGCAGTCTCCAGCACGCTGCTCTGGACCTTTCCCTCCACCTGTCTAGTGAGAGGCTGATGTCTGCTTGACTTTCCTGCTCTCACAGTCCGTGACTGGGGGAGGTGATGTATTCATTATCAAGAGAGGGAACTCTATACAGAAAGTTGCATATTATCTCACCTAATCTTCGCAGCAACATATTATCTCACCTAATCTTCGCAGCAACCATGTTTCTGCTATTTTGCAGTAAATAGGAGGATTTGCAAGAACCGTTTCATAGGCTCAGAAAATAGAATTCTCCAGGTTACATAGGTGGTAATTACAGAGACAGGATTTGACTTGGGCATAATCCCAAGCCACTAGATTCACTTATATTAGAGCCAACGTGGGACAAGAGAGGCTTTGAGAGATCAGAGAAACTGTCCAGCAACTATGCTCATCTTTGGCCCTCATAGGTAAGAGCTGGTCACGGAGGAGTGATCAGCCATCAGACATTAGCAGGTGCAACACAGAGAAGGGCTCAGACTTCAGGACCACTGGTAGAAAATGCCAGAATGACCTCTCTTTCTGCTGTCACCCCCTACCCTTCCTCTGCCTTCTTCCAGGTAGACCCAAGGAGGAAGCAACAGGAATCTAAGCAATTTTAGTATTTTTAAAGGTGCAGGGGATTAAGCTGGTCAGGCTGACCCCAATGTTAAGTTTCTTTGTCCTCGGTCTGTGGCTCAGAACTCCGGGTGTTGAGTGCTGGTGCCCTCAGGCTGTTTTACCAGCTGCCACAGGCAGAGGAACTCCCTGCTTTCACAAAGATAGGAAACTGGGTGTTGTGACAATGATCTTTGTCTGGCAGAGGGGCAGCTTTTGAAACACCAGGCTGGGGAGGAGAGTAATTAAAAAGTCATTGGTGGTAGAAGGCTTGGACCTATTTAGAAGATGTGTTTATAAATTCCATTGTCCTAAGTAATCATAAACTTCTACCCTCTTGCATATCCAAAATACCTCAACTCCACATCCTGCTCCGTGGAACAGGCCCCTAGGACCTAGTCTGTGCACAACACACACACACACACACACACACACACAGCAGCTGGAGATTGGGAGTAAAAAAAAAAAAAAAAACCTGTGGACTAAAGGATATTGGGGGACAGTTATTGGGGGCTCAGCCTGGCTGGGGTCAAGACATCCCCAAAGCTGGGAAAGGCTCTGGGCCCAGCGTCCTGAGGGAGGGAACCAGGCTTACAATGGGAGCCTCTGGCCCTGGAAAACTGCCAACTTCCCTTTGGCCAGGTTCTAGACCTGGCATTTAAATATCTGAAAAACAGATTGTATGTTAACTGGGAAAAGGATACACAACTGTCACATACGATGATCTCATTTAAAATATGTGCTGAGAAAAACAGTGGACAATCAGCTGTCAACACTGCTTGTCTCTTGGTGTTCATATAAAGGGCTTTACTCTTCTTTGGTTTTCTCTATTTTCCGAATTGTCTATGATAAAGTCATTAAAGCGTCCCTCAGAATTCTACTCCCTCAAGCCCACCTTGGCTTCCTGAGGGCAGGCTCAGGGTGAGAGTGTGAGCTCAGGGGAGGGCAGGGGCGACCTCTGGCAGTGAATCCCTGCTCGAGCACTAGCTCCTGCCAAGCTCCAGCATTTAGGGCCCCTCTCCCGCTGAGGAGAAGGGATCTGGCCCGGGACCCCACGGAGGATACTCAGGGAGCTCCGTCTAGACACACAAGCAGACGTGGAGCCTGAGGCGACCATGGGGGGAACAGTGCTGTGCCCTCAGGGAGTCAGACACATGCAAGGCTTCTCCGCCAAGGAACCAGAGGACAGCTGGGAGCCTTCCATTTTAAAGACCTGCCATTTTAAGGGAACAGTTGGGGCAGGGTTCCTGAGGCAAGTGGAAGGGCAAGGCCGGAAGCCCAGAATGTCTGCTCCCTCTTTGCTTCCCAGGGTCCCCTTGGGTTGGTGCCGGGGCTGGCAGGGGCCGCCTGCCGTGCAGGACATTGGCCGACTGCCTGGGCTAGAGGTGGGCGCTGAGGCCAGAGCTCCAGGGCATTTTCCCAGGCTCTTCTTGGAGGAGGTGGAAGACGCCCAGCGAAGTGACCCACTTGACTGCCAGGAGGCGGGAGAGCCTCCCTGTGCCTGTCCCTGGCTTCCCCACGAGGGACACAGACTCAGATGGGGGAGGCAGGTCCTTTAATTGTATTCAGAGAGGGCCGAGGACGGGGCTCCATGTTAGGCGGACGGCTGCCCTGGGATCTGGGGGCAGGGGCCGCGGGGGCTCGCGGTCTGGAGGGCGGACTGTCAGCTCGGGGTTCGGGGTTCGAGGCACGGTGAGGTGGGGGGGACGCCGGGTGGGAGGAGGAGGGCGGGCCGGGGTGAGCCGTGAGGGGGGCGGTGGGGCCTCGGCGCACGACCCCCCCCCCCCCCCGCGCCCCGGGTCTGGTGTGTCGGTGGCGGACGCTCCCCGGCAGGCCCAGGCCGCCCGGGGTCCTCTCAGGAGTGTCTCAGCTCCACCTCGGAGCCGAACTGGGGCCCGCGGTGGGGCCGGCGGAGGCTGTGCTGGCGGATGCTGAAGAGGCGCTGGGTGAGGCCCAGCGTGGCCACCAGCAGGGCGACGCCCAGGAAGAGCAGCGCCCACTGGCCCACGCGGGCCTGCTGCTCGTCCAGCTGCAGGCCCAGGAAGCTGACGCGGCCGCTGCCCGGGAAGGGGCCTTCGGAGCGAGCTGGGCGGGGGAGGCAAGGAGAGCGCGCGGTGGGCGGGCCGACGCCGAGGGGCCCGGGCCCGCGCGCGGGCTCTGGGGGCGCGCCCGGGGCGGAGGGGGACGGGGAGCGGTACCGGAGTTCGGCGTCCAGTTGTACTGAGGCCAGCCCAGCTTCTCCCCGTGCCGCCCGTTCTCGGTGAGCAGCCAGTCCAGCAGCGGCTTGAAGTAGTTCATCATGGCGGACGCCGACATGTTGGACTGGCCTGTGATCAGCTTCATGGCTTCCGGCCACGGCTTACTGAAGCCCAGTTTCATGGCATCCCTGGGGGGGAGCACCGCAGAAGGGAAACTGAGTCAGAAGGACAGGAGGGGAGGCTCCCTGCTCCAGCCCCCCCAACCTAATTCTCACTCCCCACCCCACCCCCGTCCCCCCACGAGCATCAACCTCCTTCGGGATTGGGAAGGCCTGGGCAGGCCTGGGGGAGTGGGAGTGGGAGTAGGGGAGGGATGACCCGGGCCCAGAGGGGTGTAGGTCCCTACTGGGATGGCACATTAAGGCCCTGGCACGGGCTCCACCTGGAATCTCCAGCAGAGGCACCCGGACAGCAGGTGTTCCCAGAAGAGCCCCACGGGGCTCTTCAAAGCTGAAGGGTTAGAGGGTAGAAAATGGTCAAAAGAAAGCTGGAGAACACTCACGCCAGGCGCTTCCCTGCCTCCTTCGATTGGTAGATGTCACACGTGTGCAAGGGGCCCTTGTGGCCAGCTGCCTGACACAGAGCCTCGTGGAACTGGAACTGAATGACAAAGCCCACGAAGTACCTGGCGTGGAGGGAAGCACGGCCTTGGGGTGGGGTGGCTGGGGACCTGTGCCACCGAGCCCCAATGCCCCTCACCTTCCTCTGCAGCCAGACAGTCAGGGTGAGGACACCCTCTGGTCTGCAGGGTCAGCAAGGCTCCCTAGTTCCATGCCTCCCACAGGAGAGTCTCCCGCTGCATCTCAGGAGGGCTGTTCTGAGGAGGTCTGGTGATCATTCATGAGTGAGGAGGGTCAGAGCAGAGCCCTTCAAAGTTTTGGCAGGTTGCTTCCAAAGCAGTGAGGTCTGGGTTAGATACAGGCAGAGGCCAGGTGTTGGCTCCAGGGTCACGTGCACCTGGCAGGGTGGTCTGGGCAAGGAAGCCAGCGCAAATGATCTCCTTTATCCCAAACAGCAGGGATTCCCTGGTAGAAATCTGCCGGTCAAGGCCACAGCAAATTCTCTGCACTTGGTTCAGAATGTCCCAAACTAGCAGTGCAGGCCTCCCACTTTGAATGCTGGGCACAAGCCATGTACCACTGACTTTCCTGGCATTTCTTAAAAGTGCTTTGCCAAGGTTGCTGGTCAGAATTTGGAATGTGTCTCCTTCATCCACCCCTGCCTGGAGAATTATCTACACTAAGCTCAGAAGCTAACCATCACTTGGGCCTGGCTTCCATGGGAAAGCTAGTGCCAGCCTGGAAGAAGGAAACCAGTGCAGAAAGCAGGTAGGGGCCCTTCTTACAGGTCAACCTCGTGTACTGTCCAGGTTGGCTGTTCTGAGGCACCTTTCAGTCCCCTTGGTCCCCTGCCCAAGGTTGCTCTCTGGAACATCTGAGCAGGCTTTCTCTCCCTTCCTGGACTCTGGAAACAATTCACCCAACCCACACTTATGTATTAGGTCTTGACTATATGCAGATATCATGCCAGGTGCTAGGGTGGAAAGATGGGCATTGTGAGCACGAATCCTCCCTCACTGGCCTTCCTGGGACTGAAGGTGGCAAGGGCTAGAGGTAGCCACAGCCCTCCTGGGACAGCCCTCACCCCCTCCACCCCTGCCCCCCGCCCTGCCTCATGGGTGGTCTGAGCTCCCTGCAGCTCAGAGACATCTGGGCCCTTCCCTCTTTAGGTCTCTCTAGACCCTTCCTGGGCCCCAGATCCAGCTGGGTCTCTAACCCTGGATTTAGTGTATAGAAGTTCTTCCAGGCACAACTTTTATCACAGGCAATATGGTGAATTTATAGTAAAGGAATCACAATCTTGTTTTAAAAACAAAGTTCGGGACGCCTGCGTGGCTCAGTGGTTTAAGCCTCTGCCTTAGACTCAGGTCATGATCTCAGGGTCCTGGGATTGAGCCCCACATTGGGCTCTCTGCTCAGCAGGGAGCGTGCTTCCCCCTCCTCTCTCTGTGCCTGCCTCTCTGCCTACTTGTGGTCTTTCTCTCTCTGTGTCCAATAAAAACAAAACAAAACAAAACAAAACCCCCTAATAAATAAATAAATAAATAAAAACCAGAAAGTTCTTAGGTCACGATCTAGCCAAGGGTCATGGGTCACGGTTAATAATGTTAACTATCCAACCAAGGTCTTGTAACCATTAGCCAATTATAGTAGGGTTTCTGTTTTCAACTGCCTGGAGGGGAGAGACTCTCATCACGTCAAAAGTGTGAAGCAACAGGGAGCCTTGGTTTCAGGTGAGAGACCGAGGCACTGTGTGTCATGCAGCCAGGCCCTCCAGGTCACCCAGACAGGTAGCTCCCCACAGGGCAGCGACGGCCCTTCAAAGACTGAATGGCCTCTTTCCCTCCCCTTTACCTGATATAAGGCACACTTGAAGGAACGTGGAACTTGGCCCCTGGGTCAAAGTCACCTTGAGACCGGGCCACTGGGGGGCAGAGGCCCTGGTACTTCAGCCTGTCAAGGGGAAAGGTATGTTGGAGGGAGGATTTGGAAAGAATCAAGTCAGGAAGAGTTGGCGTTTTTGAAATAAAGAGCTACTTGCCCCTGGAGCTACTCTGGATACTCCAGATTCTGGTGTGCTGTACCTCATGCACAATCAGCCCCTGTGCCCCTCATCACTTACACACACTCACACTCATGTGTTGTTCATAGACACATCCCCTCTCTAAACACCATACACACACCCCACATGCAGACACACAGATACTGATGGAGACCCTCCCACAACCCACAGCCTCACGGGAACATTCTAGAACCTGAGGTTCCACCACTCCTGGTTGTAGTTCTCCTTGGTGATGCTTCCATCGAATACCCTCCAGCGCCACTGGTCAACGAGGTAGCTGAAGGGGATAAAGGCGATCTTGTCGAGTGCCATCTTCATCAGAAAATTGATGTCTTGCTCTGCCAAGGGAAGGGACCCTGGTCGTCAGATCTCCACCTGCCTCCTGCCACATCCCAGCAGCTCAGCCTGGATGGGTGTGCAGCGGCTAAAGAGGGGAGGAGTGGGCTGTGCCTCTCTGGGCACAGCGACCTGCCTCTTGGGTTGGTATGACGGGTTCTGTCCTTCCGGCTCACCAAGCTGGTGGCCTCCTTGTTTCCCATTGTTCTGTCCCAGCTGCTGCCTGTGAGCCATCAAGGGCCCTCCTACAGCCTCCCAAGCTCACTGGCCCTTCTCAGTCCCTCTGTCCAGCAGGACCTCCCATTCCTCTCTCACCATAGCCGCCGCTCTCGCTACTCAGTAGGTTAATACTGTGTAGGTGCTTGGGGGTAGACACAGAGAGCGCCAGCACATCTCCGATGGCCTCGTGAAAGCCAGGGTTGGCACCCTCCCGGAAGGTCACAGGCAAGTCCTTGTACTGCATGAAATACTGTATGTGGCCCATTTCGTGATGGGCCACCACCAGGTCCTCCATGTTCACCGTGGTGCACTGCTTGATCCTGGAACACAAGGAGTGGGACAAAGGGACCTGCTGTCCTCCCTGTATACGAACCGCATGCCCATCAATGCTCTATGCAGGGAACACCGCATTATGGGAAGGAAAACCAAAGGAGGCATGAAGTAAGCTCGAGAAAGAGGCAATCTGAGGGTTGGAAGTCCTTAAGGTATGGTCATTCAGGCCATCTCTCTGCCTCCAACTTCCCTGAATAACTCCAGCCCTCACTGCTATGTTGCTTTCTAACTGTGCGAAGTACTTGCTCCAGAGGCATTGGGACACTTGGCTATGATTGTGTAGGACTTTCGAGAATGTGGGTGCTATGATTTTTTTTTCTTTTTTGGTACTGTGATTTTTCATGCACACATTTTTTTTTTTTTTTCTCTTCCAAGACTCAGGCTTCCTGAAGGAAACAACAGTTATTCTGAGCCATTCTACATCCCATGTGCCCAACACCAGCAAACATCTTCACCCCAGGAGGTCTCTGGCTCGGGCTGAAATGTCATCTGGAGAGCTGTCCACGCCAGAGGTCCTGCCTCCTTTTTCATCTTTCTTCAGTCTCTTTTGTGAACCAAAGAAATTCTCCCTTGGATCTAACCAGAGCCCTTCAGTTCAGTTGACCCCATATTTTTGTCATTGTACTGTCATTGTACAGGAAGGGCTTCCCTGAATCCAGGTTGGAATCTGTCCACCTTCTCCTATGACTCCCCATACAAGGAAAGACCCCCCCCCCCCAGAGGGGCTCTCACCCTCTTGATTCTGTCTCTATCCAGCCCTACAGTTGCAGTCCTCATGCCTTTGAAAGAGGGAATCAAGAACGGGCAGTCCAGTGAATCCTGGCTGTTGTTCTAGCCTCTCTGTGTCCACTCTCATAAGAAGACACTTCACCCATAATGGCAGGTCATCCTTGCCACGTCTCCCAAGTTGTCTTTCCCTTCTTTGACTCTGGGTTGTCCTTGTGATTTGCTTTAGCCAATGAAGTGTGGCAGAAGTGACTTGGCCAGTTTTGGATTTAGCCTTTAAGAGACTTGGCTGTTTTTGCTCTTTCTGGAGGATGCCAACCGCCAGATAGGAAATCTGACTGCCTATCTCTCATACTGGGCCAAAGCCCAAGCTAGCCTGAACAGACCTATGTCCCATCAACCCCCAGCTGCTCCAGTCATCCCAGCCCAAGGACCCACCATGTGAGTAAAGAAGCCAGCTTGAACCTTCCTGCCCTAGCACATGCCACATGGAGAAAAACTGAGGAACCCAACCAAGAGCCAGAACCAAGTCCCCACCCCATGCTCTCCAGCCACCAGAGCCACTGCAGCTGAGGTCTCTATCATTGTACATAAGAGCGCCATGTCCATTGCATGTTGCCTGCGCTCCTGACCAATAAAATCATGAACTAAACAAATGATTGTTTTCTACCACTAAGTTCTACTAAGAACTAAGACTAAGGTGGTTTGTTAGGCAGCAATAGATAATGATCCTCCGATGAAGACAGATTCTGAGCCTCTGCTAATGGTGGGCCTGTGTGAAGCCCCCAGTGTCCTCAGGTACCTCTCTGTGTCAAAGGCACATGTTGCCAGGAAGACGGCCTGCTATAGGCAGGGGCTGCTGCAGACTGAGGGAAGCCTGGGCACCTCCCACAGTGCTCACACCCAGGACTGGCCAGTGCCTGAGAAGACCCTCGCCTGGTAGACAATGTTTTCCCGCTGGAAGCCAATGGCCAAGCTGGGGTCAGGCCCAAGGCTCTTGACCCTCATCCTAATCTCTGGCCCCTGTGCTTTTTTCTGCTCACTCTGGCTGTGGGGACAATAGGAGAACCTTTACTTGGCTCATCTCCTTGCCCACTGGGTTCAGGATATAGTCCCCTGACTGCTACCTGGACACACCTGAAGTCCTTGCCATTGTAGAAGTCCCAGGCAGAGGCATGGCACACAACTTCCCGCCCATCAGTTGGCTTCTCCAGCATTGACTTGTTCCAGAACTCAAAGGGCACAGGCAATAGCCCCAGGGAGGTGAAGAACTTGTCTGCTTCTTCAAACATCCTTTTGGGAGTCCAGCCCTGCAAGCAGAGGGAGCTCTGTCCAAACTGGGGACTAAGGGGCTAGACTATGTGCTACGGTTGGGGTGGGGGTTGTGAGAAGGCCAAGCCAGAGGGAATTCCTAAATCAGAGGGCCATCTCCCACTGAGGCAGAGGTCTCCCCTCCCCTGTGCCCGGGGGTTGCCCTGGAGGGGCAGAAGTATGACAAGGGGCCCAGTGTGCACCTGCTTTATCATGGCCTCTGTGGCATCTATCTTGGGGGCTGAAGGGAAGGGCACCACCAAGTCATAGATGTTGGACCAGGTCTGAGCCCACATGTTCCCTGGAGGCAGGTAGGGGAAGAGAAGGCAGAGAGAGAGGAGAGACCGATGTTACTTCTCAGACTCAGCATCATCACCCATGGAAAGGGAACCAGACCCCCGTCTTAGGATCTTAACAGCTTCTCTTGAGCACCTGCTGTTTGCAAATGGTATCTGGCATTTGATACACATGGTCTTCAGCCTGTATATCCAGTGCACGAAGTCATTATCTGCTCTGAGTGCTAAGGTCTTAGTTCAAAGCCTCAGCTCGGCCTCCCGCTCCTGGAGCCACTTGGGCCTGGTGCCTCCCCTGTGGGGGTCTGTGTTTCACAGTCATCAAGCTGATGTCTCCTCAGATATTCTTGGTCTCACCAGTGTGGGTCAAGGATGGCTGGGGTCCTGGGCTACGAGGTCCCCAAACCTGGTCAAGCTTCTTGGGGTCTCCCTCGTGGTTGGCAAGTGATCTGTGGCCCTGTCTGGCCTCTCTGCTCATAGCAATAAGCCCCCTAGGGCTGTGTCCTCAGTGGCCCAGCAGGGACGGACAGGAACCCGGGAGCCTCTGTTTTGCCTCCCTGCCCACCATCCGTCACTGTCTTCCACTGCCTACTTCCTGCCTTCTGGGCATCTGAGCTTACAAGCTCTGAAAACACGAGGGTCCAGAGGTTGCAATGGCTCTACACTCTCCATGTGGTCCTCTGTGCTCCTAACTCCCTCTGCCCTGGCCTGAGCATCGTGTCTGCCCTTCTCTCTACCGCTACTTTTTCCATCTGTGGGATCCTCTCTCATCTTTGAAGGCTCTGCTCACGTGCCGCCTCTCGGGGAGGCCCAGCTTCTCACTCCCAGCTCGCACCCCCAGCGTTGTGCTGCCTTGAGCGGGGATGGGTGATAGGGTCTCCCGGAAAATTATGAATCCTCCCGCTGCTCCATCCGGGTGCTCTGTACCATGGGGCTCCGTAGCAAATGGGGTGTTCAAGACAAGGAGGGGGTTCATGCCCGCACACCTAGCTGCCACCCCACCCCAGCCCTGGCAACATTCCCTCAGCCTCAAATCTTTGCTCTCTCCGCCCAAGGCGTCACCTGACGGTCCCTCCCAGCCTCACCTCGCCCTTTGGACAGCACTGGTCCCACCCTCCCT
This sequence comes from Mustela nigripes, assembly GCF_022355385.1. NCBI lineage: Eukaryota > Metazoa > Chordata > Mammalia > Carnivora > Mustelidae > Mustela > Mustela nigripes. The sequence continues at coordinate 14,815,603 of NC_081572.1, forward strand.
CATCCGGGCTCTGGTCCCGGCCCCGCCCCAGCCCCGCCCCTGCCCCTCCCCCGTCCCGGTCCCGCCCCCGCCCCGGTACTTGTCCTCACCCAGCAGGTGAGCGGGAATTGGGCCCTCCAGGTTGATGTGCTGCGACCCGTAGTGGCGGTGCAGGGCCCGGCGCACGTAGGCGTGCAGGTTCAAGTACAGCGGCTGCAGCTCCTGGTAGAGCTGCTCCAGGTCTTGCTCCAGGGACGGCATCTCATACATGGCTCTCCAGGAGTCCCCTGCATCTTCGTAGCCTGCAGAGGGGACACCCGACCAGTCCCTGAGCACCCCCGCCCTCCCCCTCCTCTAGGGACCTCCCTCTCACCAAGTGTAGGAGGCTCCGAGGACCCTCCTGAGGGCCCCAGCGGGGCTGGGACCCTAGAGCCGGCCATAATGGCGGGAGGGACTCACCGTTGAGCCGGGCAGCCTTGTTGGCGAGTTCCACATACTTGGGAAAGAAAGGGAGGATGGCTGTCCCCACCTTGTCCCGCCAGCTCTTCCAAGCCCACAACAGATCTTCATACTTCCGGGATGTGGCCATGAAGTTCGTCAGATCTGCGGGAAGGAGTTGGAAGGAGTTGAAGGGCTGGAACCTCGAGCTCTCGGCTCAACTCCCACCTCCTATAAAGTGGACTCGGTCATAGGAGTTTGAGGCTGGGGTCCAGCTGGGAAGTCCCATGAAGAGGGCTATCCAGGCAGCCTGTCCAGGGACATGGGAGAAAGGCTCCTGAGCTTTCTACAGAGGCTTCCTGGTGGCCGTCCCTGGGCTCAGGGGACCTGCACACCACTTCAAGTTTGCAACAGCCCTGTGAGGGGTGCACTGGCTTTCACATGAGCGTTTTGGCAACACGGCAGTTTCCCCCAGCCAGGAAGTGGCCCAGCCAGGCACAAACCAAAGGCCCGGACTCCAGAGCTGCTGGTCACCACGGATTTCCTGCTCACCCCCTCCGTGGGAGGGACAAATGGCTTAGAGGGCACAAGACCTGAGTTCCTGTCTAGTCTCCCACTGACCCCAAAATAACCTCACGAGTCATGGGACCCTTCTTCCCCTATCTTTCAAATGGGGAGATGCCAGCACTCACGGGGGGTGATGTAAAAATCAAATGGGGGGCACAAGGGCCCTGAGTGGGCACACTCCCCATCGGTCTCTGAGTATTCATGGGGCCCACGCCATCTAGCACCAATTGCTGGCAAACTGGACGGAATCAAGGATGCCCGTGGAGACAAAGTACAGAGAGCCATCCCAGTGCCGTCAGGAAGGCCGGAGTCCTAGGTCTGGGTCTGGTCAGAGCCACACTGTGCGTGTAGCCTTCTCCATATGGCTTGCACGGAGCTGACACACACCTGGCAGAGCTGGGACAAGGAGGGCCTGAGCTCACGTGGCACTTTGGAGCCCCCCACCCCCCTCAAGGGCGGTGCCTGTTCTTGGCCTCCCCGGCCTGAGCCGGAAGACAGTAGACACCCTTTGGGACCACCTGTACCTTACTATCTGACTTGTGCTCTCTCCCTATTTCAGAATATGCTTCATGATATCTACTTCTCCCTGAGAAAGTATATTCAAATGCATTGTTTGGGGAAAAAAATGTATTGTGAGAATTTCACTTCTGCCCTCTGCTGATGTGAGTATTGTTTTTTGAGGGTGCTTCCTCATTTTACTAATGGCACTGATCTGATGGCCTGGGCCTGGATTAAGAGGTTAACTGACGGGGGGGTGGGGTAGGGGGGGGAGAGGCTGAAGGCTACACTCTTCCACATACATGTGTACACACACGCACACAGGCGCGCATACGCCCCCCGCAACTCTGTGCGTGCCTCCCCGTGTATACAAACCGTAGGTCAAACCCTGTCTCAGGAAAACTGTCTCTCTCTCCTGTTTATTTTCCATTTCCCCTTCTATTTGTCATTGTTCTAATGAGGGACTTGGGCAGAGGGCCAGGAAGAGATGGTTTCTGGGTAGTGATTCCTCAGGAAGAATGTTTATGGCTCTAGCTCCCCAACCCTTGGGAGGGAGGACAGAGCGTATCTGTGCGCAGGTACTCGAGGGTCCGGGGGGAGCTCTTCCAAAGGGGAGAAGCCAAGAAGAACCAGCCAGTGTGGAGGGAGAAGGGGATGAGGAAGGCCCGGGGCATTCCTTCGAGCGGGAGGTGGGTTCCATGAGCCGTGGCCTCAGTGCGGGGCGGGGGGGGGGGGGGGGGGGCAAGGAGGCGGCGAGAGAAGGTAGGGAAGACATGGGCTGGGGGGAGGAAGGAAGAAACCGAGAGTTACTCTCCTTAGTTGCGGGTATAAGCACTCAGCTGACAAGTCTGAGGTACCCTCTACTCTGATGGGTGCAGAGTGCAGAGAGGAAAAGAGGGAGTCCAGGGGGGACCCAGAGGAAGCAGCAGCATGGACCCATGGAGAGCCACGGTCAGAGCAGAGGTAAAGTGGGTGCCCTTTACCGGGTCAGGAGACCCTGACCCCCTCAATGGGCCAGGACCCCTAACACTGCCCACGCCAGCCTTCCCCACCTGCCCTCTCGTTCCCCACGTGCGCTCACCAGGGTCCAGCTGCAGACAAGTGCCATTGGCGTGGCACACAGAGGCAACGCTGTAGGTGGTTTCCATGTCCAGCAGGATCTGGTTGTACTGCAGGAGGAAGGAGACAGACAGCAAGCTGCCCCCCTTTGCTACCTGTTCTGCCCCAGGCACCATCAAGTGCAGAGGGGGACCTATGGAGCTGGGGGAGTGTGTTCCCAAAGGTGCTGCCTTCTCAGGAGTTTTACAGGTGATGCCAACTGGGGAGATGTCACGGCAGATAGAGGAAGAGGAAGCAGCAGGAAGGCCAGACCCTGTACTGGGCTTCGTCCCCCGAGCTGGGACCTGGTCTTGACCGTGGACCTTCCATTCCCTGCTCCCCAAAAGCCACATACCTCCTCCAGCTCGTTGGCAGGCAGCGCTGCCCGCTCTAGGTCCTGAATCTTCTTTATCATCCGCTTGATGCTGGCATTCTGGAAGTTAGTCACATCGAACTGCCTGGCCCAGGTGCCGAACTTTAAGGTGTGGTTTGCCATCTGTATGTTCTTCTGCAGCTGAGGGCAAAGGGGGAACCATGCCAGGCCATCTGGGAGCTTTGGAGAGGCTTCTATGGTGGAGGGGCCACGGGGAGAGTGGAAGGGACTGGGTGTTGCCGCGGGACGGGGCAGTTTTGTCAAGTTGTTGCCTTTGCTCTTCAACCTGGACCGTCTATGGGGTCTTGGATGCAGTGTGTGCCCCTCAACAGAAGCCCAGTGTCACACAGGACATTCCTGGTAGACAGAAGGGGACGCGCCCCGTGTATCTTGTTAGGATGGGGACAGGTTGCTGTTAGTTCTGTGGCCTCTCCGAGCCTCAGGGTCCCATCTGTAAAATGGGAACAAGATCGCTGGTTTTGCAAAGGCAGATGAGGACTAAAGGCAACAGCCGTAACGTTCACAGCGGTCCTCAAGAAACGGTTCTCCAGGGCTCTCCTCGCATACACCTGCGTGCACTACACAGGCCGGGAAGGGGTGAGGGGCCGCGGGTCCTTACTGTGGTGGCAAACAGGGGCTTTCAACCTAAAAACCCAGCTCTAGTCTCCCCTGTGTCTGTGCAAATCATTCTACTATGAACAATAGGTTGCTTGGTAAAGAAAGACAACATTTTTAGGCATTGAGTATATGCCCACCCAAATCTGAAGTTGAGTATTATTTTAAATATCACATCTGGATTTTTCACAAATTCTGATAGCCTCCCCCCATGCCCCCTGCCCTAAGGGAGGGAGGGGGCAGCCTGCTCTGTGCTATCTTGGGTTTTGAGGCTCGGTCCCGGGGGGCAGGAGTTCACATGTGGGCCGCCCGTGTGCGTGAGTGTGTGCGCGTGTGCGCGAGCATGGGGCGGGGGCAGGGCCCCTACCAGGATCTTGCTGGCCTCTGTGGTGATGTTGGTGTTATAGTTCCAGTTAGCCTCGGCATACTCGTTCCATATCACCAGGGACCTCCGGTCATACTCCTCCACAAACCTTCTGGCCTCAACCTCGTCGGTCACCATGCCTGTGGAACAAAGTGGAGGGAAACAGACGAGGCCTCCCCTTGCCTTCTGCTGCGGGTTGGCCTGAGCCTGCCCCTGCCCCAGCCTCCTGCTCCTACCCCCGTACCTCCCAGGCCCCGCCCCACCCCCCAGCTGGTCCCACTTGGGCTCTGGGGTGTCTGGCTGCTGGTTGTTGCCTGGCTGGTTGTTCTCTGGCTGCTGGTTGTTGCCTGGTTGGTTGTTGCTGTCTGGTTGGTTGTTGCCTGGTTGGTTGTCACCTGGTGGGTGGTTTCCTGGCTGGGGACCAGCATGGGGTGCCCACAGCAGAGTAGGAGGAAGAAGAGGCTGGGCAGTCCTGGAGCAGCCCAACCTTGGCCCATGGCCGCAGGAGAGCAGAGCCCTGTAGCCACAGTCCCCCGGCCAATAAGAGCGGAGCCTGCAATGTGACCTCATAGAGCAGTGTGCCCGCCAGCTTGCCCCTGGGGGGGCCTCAGATCTGGGCACCCCCTCCCTAGAATGCTGGGGAAAAGGCATGCTCACTCCCACCCCAAGGCCCCGTGATGAGCTAAGGGCGCTGGGCTGTCTTAGCTTAAGGGCAGGGTGCCGGGGCCCAGGGGGGCCTTAAGGGCAGGGTGCCGGGGCCCAGCTGGGAGCGGCTGACCAGGAACCAGGAACCAGGGGTCCTGAGTCCAGAGCCCAGAACCAAAAACTTACGTTAGCCAGCCCCACCCTCACTCCGGGCTTTACCGATGTCCTCTGGGTAATTGTTGGGCATCGGAGGCCGCCACTGGTATTCGGGCCACCCCAGCACCTCCCCGTTGCGCTTGTTCTGCTCCTGTAGCCACCGGTAGACCGGCTGGAAGTAATCAAGCAGCGGCTGGGCGTCCAGGGTGTCTGTGCCGATCGCCTCCTTCAGCACCTCCTGCCAGGGCCGCGAGGAGCCTGCCCGCAGCGCCTCCCTGTTGGTGGGCACAGGGCACTCAGACCAGCGTACGACACCGCCCCCCCACCTCCGTGCCCGCTGGCCTGTCAGAGCAGCAACATTAAGACTCTGGGGACTAGGAGCTCTAGAGAGGGGCCCGGGACATCATCCTGTGTTGTACCCGCCAGAGGCCTACTCCGTAAATCCTTGAGGACAGAAAGAAGGGGCTGGGAGGGAGGGAAGGTGCCTTCCCTCAGTAGGGCCTTGTGGTTTTCCCATGGGCAGCCAGTTGCCCTCCAGATACGTCTTCTCCCCACCTCTCCCCTCCCCTCCCCTCCCACTGGCCCTGCTGCTCCCCCTCCGCACCGGAGCTTGGCCCCCGCCTGGGTGGACTGGTAGATGTCACACTTGTGCAGTGGGTACTGTTGGCCTGCCTCCTTGCACAGGGCCTGATGGAACTGGAACTGCAGGACAAAACTCACGAAGTACCTGCAGGTACAGGGCAGGCGTTAGGGCGAGTGGTGGGGAAGCCTTCGCCCAGGCACCATTCAGCCCCGGACCCGGCAGAGGCCAGACCACACGGGCCGCCTTGGGGGAGAAGGGAGAACCCACCCTAGCTCAAGAAAGAGGCCCACTGAGATCCCAGGCCCTTGGGGGGGTGCCCAGAAGAGTGTGGGGATCAGCCCTGAGAAGGGGGAGGGGGACGAACAGTGGGACGGAACTGGGTGGGGGGAGGGGCACTGGTACCTGATGTATGGTGTCACATTTGGGACATGAAACTTAGCTCCAGCATCAAAGTGGGTTTCGTTTCGGGCCACTGGAGGACAGATCCCCTGATACTTGGTTCTAGAAGAGGATGGTTAAATTGCCTCAGGACATAAGAGTTGCACACAGTCTGACTTAGCCTTTGCAGAAAATGCTGTGAAGCAGGTATTCCCACCGGGCCATCCTGTCCCCCTCTGGTGAACTGTGGAAGACTTCCCAGAGGAGGGAGTTTGGGGTAGAAAAGAATGGGTAGGGAAAAGGTAGAGACAACATGAGAGAGGATGCGACCGGACCGATGGAGGCAGGAGGCTCCTGGGGGCCCAGGAGAGGGAGGAGGGAAAACTTGGGGTTAGGCCCTTCCTGCTCCCTCTTTACTCACCGAAGATACCACCAGTCAAAGTTGTAGCGGGAAGGGGGGGTACGCCCACTAAAGACCCCCCAACGCCACTGGTCTACCAAGTAGCCAAAGGGAAGGAAGGCAATTTTTTCCAGTGCCATCTTCAACAAGAAGTTGATGTCACTTTCTGTTGGAAGAGGAGACGAGAAGAGGGAGGTCAGAGGGAGATGGGGGTCCAGCGAGAAGAGGTGGGCCCGGGCCGGAGCCGGCAGGAGGTGGGGGTGGCCGATGCAGAGAAGGGAAGGCCGGCCTTCACAGCCATGGAGCCCTGCTTGGAAGAGGGCCCTTGGGCAGTGTCCAGTTGGAACCTGGGGTGAGCTGTGAGGCTCCAGGTGGATCCCCAAACCTGCCTGAGCTGGGGCGGAGAGGCAGAGTCAGGAAGGGCAGGAGGGGGCGTGGGCTGGAATGGGGTCCGGGGGGGGGGCCGGGCTGGGTCCTCTCCACCCCCCATACCCATGTCATTGCTGACATTGTCCAGCAGGCCAATTTTGTACAGATGTGCAGGAGTGGAGACGGAGAGCGCCAGGACATCCCCGATGGCCTCGTGGAAGCCAGGGTTGGCCCCTTGGCGCAGGGAGACGGGCTGCTCCTTGTACTGCAGATAGTACTGCACGTGGCCCATCTCGTGGTGCACCGTGGACAGCTGGTCCATAGTGACCCGCGTGCACTGCTTGATCCTGGGGCAGGGAGATGGCGAGGGTGAGGGTGAAGGACAGGGCAGGGCAAGGGCCAGAGCATGGGGAGGCCGGCACCTAAGGGAAAGGAGCCAGCTGGGCACTGCCCTGGGCCTCGAAGGAGCTGGTGGAAACATACGAATCCTTTGCCCTGCCCCAGCCCACACGCAGGGCCTTCTTCCTCCATTCCAATGTCAAGAGCTGCTGCCTGCCAAAGCTGCCAAAGGAAGGCGGCCTACGGTGTCTCATATGCCCAATAGCCTTGGAATAGACCCAGCCCCACCAGATAGTGTCAGGGCTCAGGGAAGAGGTGGTTTGGGGAACTGGCTTCTCTGTGCCCAGTCTGCCCACCCTTCCTGGAGCTCCAGACCCCCCTTTCCCCTCCCACGTCTAGACCTGAAGTCTCTCCTGTTGTAGAAGTCCCAGGCAGAGGCGTGGCACACCACCTCACGCCCATCGGTTGGTTTCTCCAGCATGGACCCTGCCCAAAACTCAGGGGGCATGGGCGACAGCCCTAGGGAGGTGAAGAACTCCTCCGCCACCCGGAACATGTGCGTAGTGTTCCAACCCTGGGGGAGGGGCGGGGGGAGCAGGTACAAGTCAGGGACCAGCTGTGGGAGCTCACTGTGGCTCCCACCTAGCTCGGCTCCTTGCCCAGGCCCTGCTCTGGTGGCCTCCCTTCCCAGAGGCAGGACCCCCACTAACCACAGTGGGTCAGTAAAAGCAGACGGCTGCCCACACCCCACCTGTGGGGTCCTGGAGGGAGGGGCCAGCATCTCGCTCCCGACACAAACCCCAGCTCACTGCTGGCATGCACACTCCGGGCTAGTGCTCTCTAGAAAGCGGGGGACCCATCTCCCTCCTGTATCTTCTTCCTGCCCCTCCCCCCCATCTGATGCCTTCATGCTGCCCCCCACTCCAGCCCAACCCCGAGCTTACCTTCCGCACCATAGTGCTGGTAACATCGAGACTTGGCTTGTCAGGGAAAGGCACCATCATGTCATAGAGGTTGTCCCAGCTCTGGGCCCACATGTCCCCTAGACAGAGGAGGGGAGCCAGTCAGCTTAGCTCCCTGCTTGGCTGGCTTCCTTCCTGCCTGCTTCCCTACATGTGTCCCCGAACAGCCCTCTGGGTCCCTGGCACCTGAACCCGGGGCACTCAAGGGTAGTAGACTGCTCACCCCCTCAGGCCCAATCACGCTCCCGAATGCTCCAGATCCCCCGGGGTTGGCAAGGGCCCTGGCAACAGCCGGAAGGACCCCAGCAGTATCACTTGGGCTCACACTGCCAAGCCCAGGCTTGCTTCCTAGGATATATCTAAGATGATTACTGCTCCCCCAGTGGACCTTGAGTCAAAAGTCTGTAGTGTAACTCCTAGCTCCACCTTTCACCAGTTCTCTGTCCTCTGCCCTCTGCCAAGTCTACGCGCCTCACGCCTCCGGGTCCCTGTCTGAAAAGCAGGAACAGCCGTGGTGATTGAGAAGGGCCACCTGCTTCATGGGGTTGTGGAGTGAGCCACGGGGGTTGTCCGTGGGGGAGCACACAGGATGGGGCCGGACAACCAGAGACACGAGGAGAGTCCATGGGACACATGTGGAGGTGAGGCAAGGTCCTCACCCAGCAGGTGTGCAGGAATGGGGCCCCTGAGGTTGACGTATCTGTCTCCATATCGGCGGTGCAGTGCGCGGCGGACGTAAGCGTGGAGGTTCAGGTAGAGGGGCTCCACTTGATGGTAGAGGTGCTCCAGATCTTCCACGAAGGTGGGTGACTCATACCAGGAGCGCCAGTAGGCCCCTGTGTCTGCGAAGCCTGAGGGGGTTGTTGGGGTGCAGCTCAGACCCAAGGTTCTGGCACCTTCGTGGACCTGCTTCCCCATCCTCCGGGCTCAGAGCCTGCCTAATCTGCCAGCTAGCTGGGAAAAATGGCTGAGGGACCGCCGCTCTAGGATCTTCCAACTAGGGTTGTTCCAACTCCAGCTAAACAGATCCTGGCATGGTAAAGATGAGTGCTGGGGCTCCGATGTGTGCCGGGAGGGGCAGCACGAGGGCCCCGCGGCAGCCTGGAGGGAGGCAGATGCGGGTGCGGCTCGAGCCAGCGCCACCATCCACTAGCTGCACGACCTTGAGTCGGAATATGGCAACAGCTGCTCTGTCTGCCTCAGGGGTCCGGCTCCGAGGGGACTGTGGATGGACTGTGGATTGAGCTGCTGGCAAGCTGGGAAGGGCAGCGCTCGCTCACACCAGGGGTGGGGTGGGTCAACTCACCATCCTTCTGGTAAGCCTCATTGCTGAGGGTGGTGAAGTTCTGGTACAGCGGCTTCAGCGGGGTGCCCACGGCATTGTGCCAGCCCTCCCAGGCGTAGAGTAGCAGGGCGTAGTTTCTTGAGATGGCCATGATGTGGGTGAGCTCTGGGACATGGGGGAGCAGGGTCAGTTGTTTCCACTGAAGGCAGCAGCCATCTTCAGGAGCGCTCCCACGCCAGTCCTCACCATCTCTACCTGGTTCCTCAACATCATGATGCCCCCCAAGCCAAAGGCCACCTGCAGCCAGGGTGGGCTGGGGCTGGGACCTATACAAGAGGGGTCCTGGTCCCTAGGGAAGTGAGGCGCTAAGGCGGTGCACACAAAGGGGCCATCCAGAGGCCAAAACCCAGACAGACCTTTCATGCCTCATGGGTTGGAGCAGCTAACCTCAGGTTGCCTCGTGGACGGGGGTGTCGGTGTTGGGGGAGACGGGGAGGTTTAGGCAGAAGTGACAAGGGGTCTATGTTCTGTGGACGGCTCTTGGGAGACTCTGAGGACTCATGAAAGGGCAAAACCAGGCAGCCAGTAGGAAGGTTAGTGGGGATGGGAGAGGCCAAAGCATCCATGGGGGTGGGGGTTGGGTGGGGTGGGAGCTGGAGGCTGGAGGTATGAGAAATCAGTGTGCCAGAAGCAGGGGTGGGGGCAACTGACAGTCCAGTCCCAATTGGAGGTCAATGCCTTTGGTTTACCCACTCCCTCCATGGGCCTCCTGTTAAGCACACCCTCTTCCTGGGTGCAGCAGGGCTGTGGGGGAGGGCTGGGAAGCCCCAGCAGAGACAATTAGAGACAGAGCCATACCTGGGTCCAGGGACCAGCAGATGGCAGTCTTGTTGGGATAGAAGCAGACCCTGGCTGTGGAGTAGATCCTGTTCATGTTGCTTAGCAGAGAGTTGTACTGGGGAGTTAGAGTGTGGAAAATGTTAGCATCAAACAGCCCCCAGATACCACTGGGCTGCCCCCTCCTCTTTTTGCTGGGATGAAAAGGAGGCCCGGAGAGGGCAGGTGGCTTGGGCAAGGCCCCTTGTGGCACTCAGGACACTCTGATCACTAATATACTGATTCCCCTTCCCAGGGAGGCAGCCTGCAGACATGGAAACAAGTGTCCTTAGAATTTGGGATGGGCTTCAAGTCCCAGCTCGGTCACCACCTCGCAGTGAGGGCAAATCTCTTTCCCTCTGGCCTCAATGCCCTCTCAGTCCTCCTCATCGTTCAGAAGCCCATAAACCACACCGGACTATGGCAACATTTTGAAAACCCCTTTTTCATCTGTTTTCTTGAATTTCACTTTCTATACCCCAACTCCAGGAGAAATCAATGTTTCAGGGAGCCGTTCTGTGCTCACAGAGGCTTCCCAGTCAGGACGTGTACAGACTCCGGAGACCCCTCCTGCCAGGCTTCCCCAGTCGGCCCAGGGCAGCCCTAGGAGGCATGCTTGATACATCTGCATCCACCCTCTGGCCCACCAGGCCCACCTGCTGCCGCTTTTCCACAGGCAGGTTGGCAGGACCCAGGGTGCGAACACCGCTGATGACCCTTCGCAGGATGGGGTCGCTGAAGTTCTGCCAGATTGGGTCGTACAGATCCTTGGCCTTCTGGCCCCAGACCTCAGCAAACTCCTGGTTGAGTAAGGCTGCTTCCTCCTGTGGGCACCGGAGGGGACACAGCAGAGGCCATAGTGCTGGGCAAGGGGAGGAAGGCCAGGGTCTCCTGGACACTGGGGCTTGGGGAAGCACTGCTCCCTCTTCTTGGGGGTCAGGAGCTGGGGGAATCTGCCTTAGGTGGGCGGCGGAGCAGAAACTGGGACCAGAAGAGAGGCGGGCGGAGGGGAGGGTAGATAGTGATGAGCAGTGACAGAACAGTGAGAGAGGGGTAGGTAGCGGCTACCGAGGATGAGGGCCCAGAGCAGAGAGGGCACCCTCGGAGAAGACTGCCTCTGACCCAGCCCGATGTCATCCCGGGGCGCTGCAACCTGGGGTGACTCGAGGTCAGGCGAGCCAGCCTTATCCATTTTGGTTCTTGGGGACGGACCATGCGCCCAGCACCGTGCTGGGACATCCATCGCCGGTCTGATGGGGCGCAGCTGGGTCGGCGGCGTCCGCGGGTCCCACCGGGTCCCCGAGGCTCAGGGGCCGGGGGCGCGCGCCCGGCCGTGACTCCCCGCCCCCCAGCGCCCAGCCGCAGGCCTGTGATTGGGCGTCCGGGCCCCGCCCCCGCCCCGGGCCCGCGCGCCCACCTGGCGCCGCGCGTTCTCCTCGGTGATGTTGGTGTCGTACGCCCAGCTGGCGACCGTGCTCTGGTACATCACCAGCTCGGCGCTCGAGTTGAAGCTCTGCACGAAGAGCTGCGCCCCGGCCTCGTCGGCGGAAAAGTTTCCGGGCTCCAGGTCGGGGTGGAGCGCCAGGGCTGCGGGCGGCCGCGGCGGCAGGAGCAGCAGCGGCAGGAGCAGCAGCGGCAGCGGCGGCGGCGGCCCCCGCCCCGCACGGCCCGACGCGGCCCCCATGGCGCGGTACGCGGTGCGCGGTGCACGGCGCGGCGCTGCCCCTTCTCCCGCGCCGCGCCCGGCCTGCGGATTATAAAACCCCGCCGCCGCCTTCCGACACACCCCCACCTCCCCGCCCCGCTAGCTTCCTCCCCGACTCCAAAGTCCCCCGGCTGCGGGCCTAAGCGAGCGGGGCGGGGACCGACGCTTCCTGGCCAGCCTGGGCAGGGGCGCCGGCCCGGGGAGGGGCCAAGGCGGCCCCCCGCGAGCTGTCGCCCGGGGGGTGGCGGATGGGGCTCAGGTCAGGCTCTCACAGAGGAGGCTGGAAGGGGGGACCGTCCCGACACACACAGACCTCCGAGGCTGAGCGAGCCAGCAGTTCGCCGGAATAGCCCAGTCTGCACTCGGTGCCCTCTCCTTCCCATCGCCCAGCCTCGGCGCAGGCACCCGGGAGCCCCGCGATCTCCGGGGCTCCGTCTCCCGGCCGAACCGCCCCAGGCGTCTCCGGAGTGACAAAGTGGGGGAGCCGTCCGCGGCGCCGCCAGCGCAGCAGAGATGGGGTTAATGATCAGTCACCGGGTCCAGCTTCTCCACCAGGCCTTGGGGGGAGGGGGTGTGACCTGCACCGGCCCCGGGGGAAAGTTTCCGCTTTGGAGGCGCCTGGGGGAGGTGCTGCCGCGAGGTTCACCTGGGGACTGGCTGGGGGACTACCAGGAAAGGGAGGAGAACGGAGGGGCTGTGCTGGGAGGGTTTGTCTAGAGGCACAGGAGCGCTGGCACGCATGCCCCTTCCCTCTGGGGACGCGAGCCCTTGTGTCTTACGCAGAAGCAACCACACAGACTCGCAGCCTTTGCGAACGACGAGAGGAGCCTTCAGATGAGAATTTATCCCCTCACTGTGACAGATGAAGAAATGAAGACTGCGGTTTGAGGGGCTTGCTCCAAGTCACCTCAGGTCCCCACACTCCCCATCATTCTTTTCCTGTGTCATCCACGTCTCCGGGGGGACAAGCACAGGGAAGGAAGAGAGTGGCATCTGCCTGAGGTGGTTGTGGCAGCGGAAGGTCCTCCCCTAACTCCTCAGCACTAAGGTGTCTGTCCCTAGAAGCGGACAAGCGAGTGGGAGAGGTGGTGGAAGGAGCCAGAGGCAGAGCAGAAGAAGCAGGAAAGAGACCACGGTGGGTGGTTCCCCAACCCATTCAGCTGCTCCAAGCAGTTGGGAATCCCTGTGTCTGGGTGCCTGGGTGTGGACAGTGCCCGGTACCTGAGGCTCCGAGGGACACATGGGCTCCCCTTGTCATATGGAGTGTGCACAGGAGGCTGTGACCGAAATGCCCGAGATGACTAATCAGGTGACAGGATGGCAGGGAGAGGTGTGTGCAGGAGGATGGGGTGGACGGGGGACAGGGAGGGGAAGAGGGTAGATAACTAGGGGCCCTCTGGCTTTCCCTCATACCAAGGGACACTGGTGCATCTCAGGGCTGGCTAGGTGGACCCCTGTGACTGCCCTAGCAAGGGGGAGCGCCCAGGCTGAGGGTGCAGCAGTGGGCCTGGGCTCTCCCTCCCAGAGCCATGCGGGCTCTCGGGTGGTCCAGGTGAGCTGCTGTCTTCTGGGAGGGAGGAGTCTCCATTGGCGGCTGGCAGTGGTTGGGGGGTGCCGTGTGGAGTCTAACACCCCTTCAGGCCCTGAAGGAAGGGTCAGGGTGGGGGAGGAGGGGCAGAGTGGAAGGCTTAGCTTGTAACTAGGGAGCCTTTCTCTGTAGTCAGAAAAGAAACCCAAGGAAAGCAGGATGGAGGTAGGTTTCAGCCGGGTCTGCCCTCGGAAGAGCTTCCCTCTGAGAACCGGATCTAGGAGGGCAGCAGAGCAGGCTGGTCCATTCAGGTCTATGTGGCACTGTGATGATGTCTATGGAACATCTGGGTTAGGGACTGAGTTCAGCATGGGACAGCTTCTGCCTCATTGAAAAAAGAAGCCAAGGTAAATGGGTTGGAAGATAATCTCATCTCCATGGTTTATGTGGAGCAAACAGATACGAGGGCTGTTGAAGGCATCACCTGCACCTCCCTAAGGATGGTTCACTCTGGGAGCCTGCTTCCCCACTATACCATCAGTGCCGGAAGACAGAGACTGGGTCTGCCTTAGTCTCTGGTTTTCCCAGAGCTCAGCACAGCGCCTGGCACAAAGTAAGCCCTCATTCAAGGAAGGGCTCACTTTGTGGATAAAAGGAATAAACATCATTCATACTCGCTTGCCAGGTGGCAGGCCCCCAGCCTCTTGCAGGAATAACAGGAAGGACCAAAGCTCACTAATTTGGAATTTGCAATAATATTGATGTTACAACCTTGATCTCAATGAGTAAAAGTTAAAAATAACCCCCCCCTCTCTCTTTAGGGTTCTATTCATGAGGGAGAGGTATAATAAGAATACAATTACATTTGGATAGCACTTTAGACCTCCTAAATTCTTTTGTGGGAATTATCTAATTTGATAATGGTAATAACCTTGAGAGGTAGGAAAGAGATACGGTCAGTTACTTCCCAGACGCCATCAAATCAATGGAGGTTGTTCTGATTCCTATAGGAGGAGGTCATTATGGTTAGGCCAGTGCAAAGAGCTATGGATGACCGAACCAACAAAGGAAATGCAATCTGCTTGGGAGATCACTCCCTATCTCCTCCTCTCTTCCAGGGAAGGAGGGATCACCAGCTATCACAGTTTGAGGGGGAAAAAACCCTTAGAAAATACGCCCCAAAATGGAATAAAATTTTAGAGTCTATAAATAAATCCTTAAATTATGTTCAGTTGAGTTTTTGATAAGGATACCCAGACAATTAAACGGGGTAGAGGGAAAGGGAAGAAATTCTTTTTTGACAAATGCTTCTGGGACACTGGATTTCTACCTGCCAGAGAATAAAGTTGGACGCCCACCTCATACTGTTTATAAAAATTAACCCAAAAAAGATCATAGACAATGTAAGGGGTAAAATCATAAAAAGCTTAGAAGAAACATAGATATAAATCTTTCTGACCTTGAATTAGGCAATAGTTTCTTAGATGTGACACCAAAAGCACAAGTGACAAAAGAAAAATTAGATAAATTAGACTTTGTCAAAATTAAAACCTTTTGGGCTTCAAAGGACACCACCAAGAAAATGAACAGACAAGCCATGAAATGGGAGAAAATATTCGCAAAGCATGCCTATAATAAGGGACTTGTGTCCAGAATATATAAAGAACTCTTCCAACTTAACAAAAAGACAAATAACTCAATGTAAAAATGGGCAGAGGATTTGAATAGATATTCTCCAAAGAGATACACAATGACCAAAAAGCACATGAAAAGATGCTCAACTTCATTAATCAGGGAAATGCAAGTCAAACCACAGAATGAGCTACCACTTTACACCCACCAAGATGCCTAAAATAAGTAAGGCAGGGCACCTGACTTGCTGATTCAGAAGAGCACGTGACTCTTGATCTCTGGGTTGTGAGTTCACACCCCATGTTGGGTGGAGAGATTGCTTTAAAAAAAAATTTTTTTTTTTAAAAAGACAATAACAAATGTTGTTGAGGATGTGGAGAAACTGGAATCCTTCTACATTGCTAGTGGGATTGTAAAATGGTGCAGCCACTTTGGGAAAACAGATTGGCAATTCCTCAAATTGTTGACCATAAAGTTACCATGTGACCCTGCAACCCCATTCCGTGGTACGTACCCAGGAACTGAAGTAGTGTCCGCACAAAATACTTTTACACAAATGCTCAAAGCAGCATGTTATTGTTTGCAATAGCCAAAAATGGAAAATGACCCAAATGTCCATCAACTGATGGATGGATAAACAAAAGGTAGTATATTCATACAACGGAATATTATTCTGCCATAAAATGAAATGAAGAATTGATTATACACTACGAATATTGGTGCTGTTCAGGCTACAACACAGATGAACCTTGAAAACATTATGCTAAGTGAAAGCAGCTGGTCACGAAAAGCCACATATTTTATAAATCCATTCATGTGAAATTTCTAGGATAGGTAAATCCATAGAGACAGAAAAAGGATTAGTGGGTGCCAGGGGTGTGGGGAGGGGACTTGGGAGTGAGTGCCAACAATACGGTTTCTTCATGGGATGATGAATATGTTCTGAAATTAGCAGGGATGCTGGCGTAACTGTGAGCATACTGAAAACCACTCAACTGTACACTTCGAGAAAGGGGGGGATTTTATACTATAGGAATTGGATTTATTAAAAAAACATGCCCAAGGGTTTATTTCTATCATTCTATGTTCATCAAGAAGTCTCCTGATTATTGACAGGTTTTTAGAGAAACTGTGGGTCTCTTACCAAATACCCACTTACTCATGCTTAGCTAAAACCCCTGGGGCTCCTGGGTAGCTCAGATGGTTAAGTGTCTGCCTTCAGCTCAGGGCATGATCTCAGGGTGCTGGGATAGAGCCCCATGTAGGGCTGCCTGCTCAGCGAGGAGCCTGCTTCTCCCTCTCCCTCTGCCTGCTGCTTTGCCCGTTTGTGAGCTCTCTCTCTCTCTCTCTGTGTGGTGTGTGTCAAATAAATAAATAAAAATCTTTAAAAACAAGTGAATTAAAAAAAATAAATAAAACCCACCCATCTCTCAGAGCCCAGCCCCAAAATAGCTCTAGTTTCCTTAATCCCTGCTAATCTCTCTTTTCCATATTTATTCAGCATTAATGCATACAGGCCCCCAAAGCACAGTGTAGGGGATGGATTAGGAGCCAGAAAAATTGGGGCCACACTTAAAGTCTTATGACCTGAGCAAAATAACCTCTCTGAGCCTCAGTTTCATCCTGGGTAAAATGGCTGTAGACGCTCTACCCATCCTCCCTCAAGGGGTTGTGAGAAAATGAAGACAGATTCCTTGTCAGTTGTCACACAAAAACAAGATGGTATTAATATTTTATTTTTTAATTTTATTTATTTTTTTTTTAAAGATTTTATTTTTTTATTATTTATTTGACAGAGAGAGAAATCACAAGTAGGCGGAGAGTCAGGCAGAGAGAGAGAGAGAAGCAGGCTCCCGCTGAGCAAAGAGCCCGATGCGGGGCTCGATCCCAGGACACTGAGATCATGACCTGAGCCGAAGGCAGCGGCCTAATCCACTGAGCCACCCAGGCGCCCCGATGGTATTAATATTTTAAAAACCATCCACTCCTGTTCGTTACGTGCAGGGCACTGGGCCGAAAGAGAAATACAAGAGTGTTGCCTTTAATGTAAAAAAGCAGGGTAAAGAGAAGATTAGGTCCATGAGGCCACATGCAGTATCAGTAGAAGGTGCTGAGGAGCTGGGAGGAAGAAGGCTCCAGCAGGCTGGAGAGGACAAACAAGACAGATTCCTTGGGAGGAAGGCAGAATCTGAGAGAGGGAGGCCCCCAGGAGCCCAGTAGGGGAGCCGGGTAAGGGAGGGGGGTAACAAAGATGCTGGGGCGGGCGCCTGGGTGGCTCAGTGGGTTAAGCCGCTGCCTTCGGCTCAGGTCATGATCTCAGGGTCCTGGGATCAAGTCCCGCATCGGGCTCTCTGCTCAGCAGGAAGTCTGCTTCCCTCTCTCTCTCTGCCTGCCTCTCTGCCTACTTGTGATCTCTCTCTGTCAAATAAATAAATAAAATCTTTAAAAAAAAAAAAAAAAAAACCAAAGATGCTGGGGGGTCAGGGTGAGCACAGTTTATTTAGATTCAACTAGCACTGTCCAGTGGGACTTTCTTGGACTGGTGGAAATGTCTGTCCAACAGAAATACAATGAGAGCTGCATACAGAATTATATAATTTCTGGAACCACACTTAAAAACGTAAAAAGGGGCACCTGGGTGGCTCAGCGGGTTAAGCTGCTGCCTTCGGCTCAGGTCATGATCTCAGGGTCCTGGGATGGAGTCCCGCATCAGGCTCTCTGCTGAGCAGGGAGCCTGCTTCCCTCTCACTCTCTCTGCCTGCCTCTCTGCCTACTTGTGATCTCTGTCAAATAAATAAATAAAATCTTTAAAAAAAAAAAACATAAAAAGAAAGAGGTAACATTAATTTTAGTAACATTGATATAACAATAATTTCTTATTTAAAACATATATCCAAAATAGTATTTCAACATGCAATCATTAGAAAAATAACGAGATATTTTATGTGTGTGTGTGCTAAGTCTTAAAAATCTGGTGTGCGTTTTACACATCACAATTTCGATGCTAAACTGTCAAGTTACAGTGAAATGTAATCTTACCACAGCAATGGAGTTTTGTTCAATGGAAAAACATGGTGTACTGCTTCTGTTTTTAAGTTAAAATTAATCAGGGGCGCCTGGGTGGCTCAGTGGGTTAAAGCCTCTGCCTTCGGCTCAGGTCATGATCCCAGGGTCCTGGGTTCGAGCCCCACATCAGGCTCTCTGCTCAGCGGGGAGCCTGCTTCCTCCTCTCTCTCTCTCTCTGCCTGCCTCTCTGCCTACTTGTGATCTCTGTCTGTCAAATAAATAAATAAAATCTTAAAAAAAATTAATCAAAAAAAATTAAAATCCAGTTACACTGGCCACATTTCAGATGTTCAATAGCTACATGGGGCAAATGGTTTTTGGTTGGGCAGTGCAGCCCTAGAGTTAAGATTTTGAGGGTAGATTGTGGGATTGAAGACAGCTTCTGAATCCACAACTCCAGCCCAGGCCTCCCTGGGCTCTAGGCTCGTGCTCCACTGCTTTCCAGAATTATCTGTGTAGGGTCTGGGTTATGATCGTGATGACTGTATGACCCTTTCCCCCAGAGGCCATCCCACCACGGACACATGGAATCCTAGCTTTGCAGAGTACTTTAAGGCTCATCTACCCCGGCTGCCTCCAAATGGAACCCTAGACCCGCAGGGGTCCTTGAAGGTGCTCATGAGGGTCAGATGAGCACTTCCAACTGGAATCCTACATTTCCCTGATGTGCACCTGTTGCCAGGTTACTTACAGCACACCATTTTGTGCCTTTAGTGGACACAGAGCAGCTCAGTTGGATAACTCCAACAGTCTCCATCTGTTCACAAGCTTGCATGCTTTATTTCACTCTGTAAGTATTTACTGAGACCTTGTTAGAGCCAGGCACCTCTGCGTGCTGGGGTCGCAGCAGAGAGTGAGGCAGAGCCCAGCTGCCCATGTGTCGGTGGCAGGGAAATGACAACGCTATGTTGCAAAGCAAATGGAATTAGGGTATTGGAGGCAGCCTTCTGTTTTTAAAAAATGTTTTTAATGTAATATATATACAGTATAAATAATATAAATACGTGTGTAGGCATGATAGCTAATGTATGTTATGAAGCATAATAAAAGGAACACTATAAACTCCCTCTGCCTCATTATTCTCATCTAGCTGGGACCCGGCTTTCCCTTTCCCGTCTTCTGCTCCTCCATACACCCCCGACTAACTCCCCTAAATGTTGTGTTTATTACTCTCTTCATTTTTAAAATTTTATTTGAGAGAGAGAGCGAGAGAGAGCGAGAGCACCAGCCAAAGGGGCAGAGGGAGAGGGAGTCCCAGGCCGACTCTGCAGTGAGCACAGAGCTCCATGCCAGGACGCGATCCTGGACCCCAAGATCATGGCCTGAGCGGAAACCAAGAGTCCGTCACTCAACTGACTACGCACCATCCAGGCGCCCCAACTCTCTTCATTTTATTTATTTTTTTAAAAGATTTTATTTATTTAGTTGACAGAGAGAGATCACAAGTAGGCAGAGAGGCAGGCAGAGAGAGAGAGAAGCAGACTCCCTGTGGAGCAGAGAGCCCGATGCGGGGCCGATTCCAGGACCCGGGGATCGTGACCTGAGCCGAAGGCAGAGGCTTCACCCACTGAGCCACACAGGCGTCCCGCTCTTCACTTTTAAAGAATAGTTTCAGTTCTTCGTATTTCTAAACATAACACTATTTCACTTTGTTTGTTTAAGAATTTTGTGAAAACAGGGTCACCTAGGAATGTACCTAAGAGAAATGAAGATACATGGTCGTGCAAAGACTTGTGTGCAAAGCACTGTTAGTCAAAGCAGCCAAAAAGTGCAAACAAGCCAGATGTCCGCCAGTTTGAGGCTTGCTTTTTCTCTCACAGTGATGTTTCTGAGACTTACTTGGTGCTGTTACTTAAAGTTATAGTTCATTTATTTTCCCAACTGTGTGACAGCCCATCACCCAGATGATACCACAATTTATTCCTGCAGTCTCTAATTCTGTCACTGGACACGTGAGTTACCGCTTGTTTTTTTGCTATTGCAAAACAGTGTGCCTTAACACGCTCGGACATGTCTCCTCGGTAAACATAACCGGCAGGGATGTTGAATTGAATAATAAAATATCAGGGTTTGTAGATCGCATGTCTTTTTTTTTTTTTTTCACTTCATTTTTCAGAAATTCATTTTTATTGTAATTTACAAAAGGACTGCTTCCCCAACATATTGAAAAGTAAAATAAAATAAAAACTGGTCCTCATTGAGAAATATTGCTCTGGGGAATATACTGGGAGTAAAATTGCTGAGTCAAGGGTATGCAGATGTTCAAAGACATGCAAAAGTTCAAGGGTGTCCAAATGTCAAACTGCTTTCTAAAATACGTATACTGGGGGCGCCTGGCTGGCTCAGTCGGCAGAAAGTGGGGCTCTTGATCTCAGGGTCGTGGGTTCCCACGTTGGGCGTGGAGCCTACTTAAGATAAAAATAAAAGACAAAACAAAACAAAATACTCCTACTGATCTGCACTCCCACCAGCCATGGGTGAGAACTCCTGTGCCGTTCCCCATCTTCACCAACACTTATTCTTGTCCAGTTTTTAAGTTTGTACCAATTCTGTGCGCAGGACACGTTTTCCGTCCCTTGCCGCTGCCGCGGCTGGATTACCTTCTCAGTGTCTAGGGAGTGTTTGTGCTTCCTCTTCTGTGCTGCTCCTGTTTGTTTCCTTTGCCCAGGATTTCCTTCTTCTTCTTGACTCACACAGTTCTTCAAATATCCTGGCTAATAGTCCTTTGTCATTTCAGTGTGCTGCAGACAGAATTCCCAGATTGTGACTTGTTTGCATTTCCTTGGGGTGTCTCAATCATAGAAGGTCTTGCTTTTAAAGTTGTTGGCTTTTATCTTTGGGGGGGGGAGGGCTTCTCTTCACTCCCTGTAGCTCTTGTCCCCTGGAGATCATGGCCAAAGCCCCGACTGATCGGATAGGTTCCAAAGCAGAGCACGGACAGCCCCTTTGAATCTGTACCCTCCCCCTCCTCCCCCAGCCTCACTGCATACTCAGGTGTTTACTCTGGAACTTTCCTCCCCACCCGAGTCTTTCTCTGTCCCTTGGACCAGAACCCCAAGTTAAATCTCAGCTTTGGCACAGCTCCTTTAGAAAAACCAGTCCAGAGGTCTTTTATGTATTTATTTGTTCACTCACTAACCTATTTTTACACTTATTAAACCATGAATTCTTAGGCAACAGGTTCCAGCGGCTCAGGCTTCTGCGACCCGTTCTCCCCACATGTGGGTCTCTGGGCAGAGCAGGTTGGTGCTTCTGTGGAGCCCAGGTAACCTTCCCTTCAGCTTCTTTCTTGTTCTCATCATTTTCCTTCCCACGTTTCAGGAACTATCTTGGCTCTCGGAGCGCTTAATATGCTCAGGACGTACGTTAATTCTCTTGGCAAGAAACTTGCCCTTAACTTGTTTGTTTACAATGATGCCAACAGCATGCTGGGTAACACGGAGGGCTCTTCCAATTTTGCCATGGTAACATTTGTGGGGCAGTCCTTTTTGAACGGTGCCCATTCCCTTGATGTCGACAATTTCACCTTTCTTGAAGATTCGCATGTATGTGGCCAAAGGAGCGGCTGTGTTTTCTAAAAGGCAGGCCTAGAATGCACAGTGCTGCCTCTCTTCTTTCCCTTTGAGCCGGACATTTTGGCACCTTGTTGGAAGAGGGGATTCTGGCCGAAAGGCACACCTCTTCTTAGAAGCACTTCCAGCCCCCCCAGGCTAAATCACTTCTTCTAGTCAGTAGGCTTAGCCTGCCTAAGTGTCCGATGACTGACAGGAGACAGGTGTTTGGCTCTTAAAATGGGATACTTTTCCTTTGAATAAGTACAGCTTGTGAAATTGATTCAGTATTTCAAAACATGGGATTCCTTAACCAGGGAATGTTTGGGAGGAGAAAAATGGTTGGGAACTCTTACGAGTGATGCCTACACTGGCCTTGACACCTCTGAGTAATCTTTGACTCATAGCTGTCCTGTCTCCTATTGCCTAATTTTGCCAAGTCTTCATTAAACTTGACTCCCTGCTTTCCTCTCTCTCACTGGTTCCTCGGCACATCTCTCCCGAGACCACTGTGCTTATGCCAGAGATGGTCTCACCGACATCAACTACCCGGATGTTTAACAAGCAATTCCCGAAGATGTGAAGGCCCTTGAGCCCCCACTTGGGGTGTGCTTGGGGTAGAAGGGGTAGGAGTTAATCCGATCAGGCCAGCTGTTGAAAGACACATTTTGAACAAAGGAAAGAGAAATTTATACTGCCCGGCACTAGGTTGTGAGTAGAGGCTGGAAAAGCAGGCTGAGGCTGCCAAAGCCGAGGTGGGTGGTCAGACTTCGTCCTAAGGAAGGCTTCGGCTTGGGCAGTGCCCTGGCCACACGTATATTTTAGGGCCATCAGGGAAGATGCGATTAGCAAACCGAGAGGGCCTGGAGGTGGCGGGAGAAGGCAGTGGGCCAGGGTCCTCCAGAGTCTCAGGGAAGCGGTAGATTGAGGGATGTGCCAAGGGAGGTGGGACGGAAAGGAGGCAGGAGCTGGCCGGTTGGAGGGGAAGGGTGGAGGAGTGGAGGGGGGTGACAATGCTTTGAAAGACATGTTCCTAGGAGAGGAACATTCTAGAAGCAGGTTTGAGTGGTGGGAGGGAAAGGAGATGAAGACTCGGTGTTGGAGGGTGCTGGTCCTTTCGGGTGAGGAGGTGGGTGACTAAGAAGCCAACCCTTCTCACCACCCCGTCACAGCTGCTATGGGGCCTCTGGTCCACTTGGCCTCCCTGGGGTCCTTTGTGCCTTTTCTCTGCCTGCCTTCTGCCTGTTGAGATGCTGCTGGACCCCAGAGAACATCCATCTCAGAGAACCTCCGGGTCGTGTCCCTCCTCCTCCCCAAGCCCACCATATTTTCCGTCTAAATCCCCGCTCAGTGAATGTGAAGAGGCACGCGAGGGCTGCCTGCAGAGGACTGAGGAACATCTGAAGTCCTGTCCTAGACCCTTGTCCTTCCATAACGCCGGCCTTGCATTTGCCCTGATCATACCTCCTTGTCCATTTCACCAACATGAATGGTCTGTCCTATGCTGTGGGTGCTGGAGATACAGGGGTGGACGTTAATATCAGGCCACATCCACTGATCCAGGCAACTAAGAGCTTTATATATCTTCATTCTTTTCAATCTCCTAGCAACCCTACGAGTTAGCTACCATCTGATTCCCATTTTACAGATGAGGAAACTGAGGCACAAAAAGGTTAATAAGGTGACTAAGGTCACCCAAGTGGGGGAGCCCAAATGCAAAGTCAGATAAACACCCCCACTGAGAGCCACTGCACTGTCCCCACCTACTCTCTCCTCCAGAATGCTGTGTCCATTCACTGTCACGGGATATGTCAAATGCCCTCCTCCTTAGAGTCAGGAAGTTCTTATTTTTAATCCCAAATCTTAAACCCCCATCTCCTGGTTTTGCTCCTGGTGAGGTGATCTCTGCTGCAATCCGTGCATGAATTTAGACGTGACACCTTCCTCTTCCTGGTTCTGTGTGGCTCCTCTCACCTCACCTGCTCACAGCAGCGCCCAGCCCCCCTCCCAGTCCCACTGCCACTATCCCCACCGATGGACCCTCATCATCTCTCACAGGCCCCACCTCTGCTCTCCTCCTCCGTGTCTCTCCCTGAAGGCCTTTCTCACGGGCAGCCTGGACGCGTGTCCTAAAGCACAAACCTGAAAGCAGCATCTGGTGGCAAATCGCTCCCCTCGTCCTCTGAGGGATAAAATCCACACTCCTCAGCGTCAAGTCCAAAGTCCTCCCTGGTGTGGCCCCTGCCTCCTCCACAGCCCCAGTCCTGGCCCTCCCTCCTCAGGTCCCTGTGTCAGTGCTCCTGGAGGCCCATCGCTGGAGACTCTGGCCTTGATAAAGTGTTCGAGAGTCAGCAAGAAAGGGAGCAAAACAAGAATAATCAGATATAAAAATCAATCAGCATGTATCAGCCAAGTGGCCAGTTGTCCTTTCTTGGTCACAATATCTTTTATCCCAAATATCCTTTCTTTCTTTCTTTCTTTTTCTTTTTTTTTTTTTTTTGCAGTTAAAATATTACTTCTTTGATAAAATGGTGGCGTGAAAAAATGACGTATTTTTCTTTTAAATGTCTTACTTGGCAAAGTGAAAAGTGTTTGCGACTCCGGCCAGACTCCATCTTTTCCCTGATGACTCAGTGGTCTGCGGAAGCTGCCCCAGCGGCGTGTCAGGCAGACCCTGAGCTCTGGGTCTTTCGTGCCTCTCTCGCTCCTTCTGCCTGGAATGTGCCCTCCTCCTGTTGGCTGGTCCTAGTCGTCCCTCTAGGCCTGCCCTGCCCTTTCTTTCCCAAAGCAAGGCATCAGCGTCCAGCATAGCGTTCAGTGAGTAAGGCCGCAGGCCCTGGCACATCTGTCTCCCCGCAGGCCTCCGGGTCGTAGAAACCGGCTGTGCTCATAGTCACACTTCCAGAGCCTGGTGCACCTGTGGCCATCCCAGCACATGGCAGATTGGCTGAGACCCGGCCTGGAACAAGTCAGTTCCAACCCCCCCTTGCAGCAGGCATGGCTTTGGCGGTGGTGAGGGGCCATGGGGCTGCCCAGGCCTCCCTGGCTGCAGCGGGTGGGCTCTCTTGCTCCGAGGGCCCTGAAGAGGGCTCTGGAGCAACCCCTCCGCAGCCCCAGAGAGGTCCCGAGGGGAGTTCAGGGGCTTGGGGGCTCAGGCGTCTAACTGTCCCAAAGCATGACGGGGGCTGGGGCCGCGTGGGCCTTCCTGTGACTGTCTGTAGCTTGCACAGGGCTCCCAGAGGGGGCTGGGAAACTGGCCACACTCTGAGGGGCTGGAGATTATCATCTGCTTCCTGGTGGCCCAGGGAAGCTCAGGTCACACAGGAAGCCACGGAGGGAGGGAAGGGAGAGCGCCTAGAGAGAGAAGCTGAGAAAGACAGGGAGACAGGAGTGAAGCCAGGCCAAGGCTGGCAGCAGAGACAGAAACCTGGGGGACCCACAGAGAAGTGGGGAGGGGCCACTGCATCCTGGAGCTGGAGGTTTGGCCAGCCTCCCGCTGGGCTGGAGGAGAGGCACCTGCCTGTTGGCTCTAACACAGACTCCATTGTGGGACCCAGGACACAGGAGGCAAATTCGCCTCGGGGTCCACCCTCCACCAGTCGATGTCCAGGGCCCTGGCAAAGTCCTCTGAATGCCTAGGACCCCTGAGGGCCCTCTAGTCCTGCTGTCAACCCAGGCAGCACCCTGACTCTGCCTGGCCCCCTTACCTGTTCCCTGAGGGCTTCTAGATAAACTCCCTGAAGGCATCAAAGATGGGTCAGAAGAGGGACTCATAGGGAAGAAAATGACATGACATTTTTCATTACTTTGTAGTCATTTGTTTTAGGCAGAACCTTTTGAGAGGGCATTTTAAACAGCTGTCAGACAGAAAGTCCCATGTTGAAGGGGAGGTGGCAGTGGACTTCTGTGGTTAGACAGAAGCCAGCTCATGTCCCATACCCCCCCCTCCTACCCCGAGAGTGGTTGACCAACAAGGAGGAGGCAGAGGTGGAAAGAATGTGAGCTGAGACCCTCCTATCTTAGCAGACTTCCTCTGATGTCAGCTGGCAAGACGGGCGCTAGGGTTTCTGGGGAGAAACCTCTCGGTGGGGGAGCCTGCATGGGGCCTGGCTCTGCAGTGGCCTGACCAATCTAGGGGACAGCTGAGCACTGGGGACACCCTGGGGGTGATAAGCAGAACGCTGGGCCACCAGAGAGCTCAGGAGCTGGCTTGATGAAGCAAGTCTGCCCCATGTGCCTGTGTACAACTGCCCGGGCAAGCAGGTGCAGCTGGCTCTTGATTTCATGGTGAAGTGAAGCCAGGACTGAACCCTCGGCCAAAACAAGCCCTGGGGGTGCTTGAATTTATCGAATGCAGAGTGGCCCCTGGAAAGGGAGAAACACGCAAGATAGATGAATGTGCTCCAAGTCCCATCAGTGTCACTGGCTGGGACTGCCCTTCCAGCTGTAAAGGGCTGTCACTTCGCGGGGGAGAAAGGGATGTTGGGATGGATGACTTATTCAAGCCTCCAAGTAGTATCTTTGCCTTCCAAAGATACAGTCTTATGTTCTAGAACCTAAGAGTCAGCCCTTGGGCAACATTCGTGGGTCCCGAAGCTTTAGCGGGAGACTTTGAAGCAGCCCTACCCAGGAGGCCTGAGCTGCCAGAGAACGAGGCCCCAGTTCAGCCCTGCTCCAGAACTGGCCCCTCGGATCCGTGCTGGAGCGGGAGGCATGACGGGCTCACAGTATGTGACAATGCAAGAGACAAGGATCCGTCCGAACTGGGGCCCAGCTGACAGGGGTGGGATTCTCCCTGGTTGTAGCACACTGGTTAGCATATCCCAGTGACTAGCTGGGAGGGATCCAAGGAGCATGGCTTCTCAGGTAAGGGAGATTCTGTGCTAAGGTCAAGGTGACTTCAAATCTAATCTGCTCTCAAGAAGGACCAGCGAGCGGCCTGATAGGAGCACTCAAGGTGGGTGGGGATGACCAAGGTCAGGAGAGTGTGAAGAACGGAGGTGGGAGGGGGAGCTGGGTTAAGTGAAACTCAGACTCAGGATGCGTATGCTGCTAACTTTGATGACCTTGGAAGAGTCGCCAGCCTTAGCGTACTCATCAGAGACAGTGTCTTTTAGGAGTGCCCCTTTTTTTCTGCTCTTCTGGTTTCAGCTGAGGTCTGACTTGGAGAGGGATGCCATAAAGCCACCCCTGGGGAATGATGCCTAAGCCTCTGCGGGCACCCTCTGGGCCATGGCTTGGGCCCCACTCACTTTTAGCTCAGCATGGTCACCACGCCCTTGCTGCGCTTCTGTCATGAGAAGGTTGGCCAAGAACCAGGGGGTATGGAGCTCGAGTTGGCGTAGCTCTCAGAGTCAAGATGAGAACGCAGAGCTGTCACAGGCTTTGAACAAAGTGCAAGAGTCCTGGCCCTGCAGTTTATAGCTGGCTTGCGGAGTTAATTAGGCGCTGTCATTATCAGCAGGATCTCCTCTCCCTTCCCATATCCCTGCTGACGGCAGGGCTCGGGCCACCCTTTACCCTACACCTCACACCTTTGCTCTCCACAATGAATGCCCCTAGCACGCCTTCAATGTTTGTTGACTGACCGACCGACTGATCTCCCCAAGGAGAAAAGCCAGAAGGTCGGGATGGAGGACACCACTGGGATACAAGCCTCTTCGAGTTTTCTTCCTGGAGGGGAGAGCTGGCCCAGGGGAGTGAGGTCCTGGAGCTGGGCTCCAATGCCTCCTGTGCAGGCCACGCTGGACAAGGGGAGCTTGGCGGTGCCCTAGCAACTGTGATCCTCCATCCAGATTCCCCACTGTGTGAGGGATGTGCTCCGTAATCAGATCCAACTATGGACCTGCAGACACCTCTTAGATGCCCCGGCAACTACTGCTAAGTCCCTTCAACATACCTCACATCTTCAACCTCTGCCCTCTGCGAGGACCTGTTTGCATTCTTGCCACCTTCTGCATACAGCATCTCCTCTGCCGGGGGGAGAGGAGGGTTAGAGGGCAGGATGGGATGGAGCTGACCAGGCACATTCCTGCCTCAGGGCCTTTGCCCTTCCTCCCTCTTCCCTGTGCTGGACTTAACCTCCCCTCCATCTCCACAGGGCCTGCATCCCTCTCTCCTCAGAAAGCCTTCCTCCTGCGGACACTCCAGCCCTTCTCCTGCTTAATCTACTTTGTAACACTTGCTGTTAAGCGCAACTAGGTTTCTGTGTGTGGGTGCACGCATACATGTCTGTGCGTGTGTGTCACTAGAAACACCCTGGGAGGTAGGAAAGCCCGCCCCTTTTGTGGCCCCCCACCTCGTGCACCCAGGGCCCTCACGCCCCCTCTTGCCCCAGGCTGGTCCTCACTGTTTATCTAACCCGGCCCGGTTCTCTCAGAGCGGGCAGAGGGAAAAGCTGGCCTGACTCCGCTGATTCTCATGGCTTCTCCAGCCGTCCCGCAGGGCTAAATCAGTGTGTTTGTCTGAGTCTTGTCTTCCCAGACCGGACTAGCTTTGCCATCAGCCTGGGACCCACAGCCTGTGACAGCCCTCAGCCCAGTGTCCCGGAATTCCAGAGGTCCCAGGTGACTGACTGTCTTCATCAGGAGCCAGCACCCCCCCTTGCCCCCCCACCCCGACTCCCTGCCACACCTTCCCCATCACTGCAGCTCCTGCTGCTCCTGCTGGGGCCCGTGCCCCCCCCAAAACTGAAAGAGGGGGGGTTTCTCCCTGAGGGATTCGTCTCATCTGCAGCTCATCAAAGTGGCTGGGTACTTTCAGAATAAGACTCGTATTCTTTTGGAGGAAGCTGGAACAAGTTCCTCTGGGAGGGGGCCTGATGGGGCCACCCCATGCCCTGGGCGGCTCCTGCCTCTGCAGACGGGCCAGAGTAAGCGTCTTTCAGTGATCTGCCATCCCAAGGCAAGGCTCAGCAACCCGCGCCTGCGCAGGCTTTGGGGCAAGCTTGTGGACTCTGGCGGTGGTGACCCGGGAGCCTGGAGGGTGTACCATGTTAGGCTATGCTCACCTTCCTGCACAATGCTCTAGCCGCTCTAGCTGTGTCTTCGGCTGGGATACTCCTGCCCTCTCCCCATGGTCCCTTTGCCAGCAGAACCCCTGCTTGTCCTGCAGCTCTCTGAGTCTATGTCAGGGTTCCAGAAGCCTTCCCTGACTCTCACATCTGGGTTGCCTTTCTATGAGCTGAGGCCTGAAAGAAAAGGGCTGTGCCTGTCGTGTCCACTGATATTGTCCCAGGGTTGCCCAGCACCTGGCACACAGAAGGGACTCGATAAATTGCCGCTGTAAAGCGTGAGTGAATTCTGTGTGTGCGTGTCTTACAGAGCCTTTGGTCTGGGGAACCCCGTCTCCTATGCCTTTCGCATTCTCTGTATCCCAAGGTAAAGGCCTCTGTCTACATCCCGCGCTGAAGAGGAATGTGCATGAGATGCACCTTGACCTGACTCTGAACAGGAGTGAACTGGGTGTTTCAGCCTGTTGGAGGTGTGGGAGCTCTGCGGGGCGGGGTGGGGGGTGGTTGGAATGGCTAGGAGGCTCCTCTCCTGTCCTTCCCACACAGGAGCGAGATAGGCTTGCCAGGTAATACAGGATATCCAGCTACATCTGAATACCAAATAAATGACAAATACATTTTCGGGGTATTACACATCAGTGGAGCACGATGATGCCAAAAACAATGCTAAATTAGAATTTAACTGGGAATCCTTCTTTCTCAGTCTGGGAACCCTAGTAAGGGCAGCGCTGAACAGCCTGGTTCCCCAGGGGCATCTGAGACCCTACTCATGAAGTACATTCTGCTCTCTCGGTTCTTCCTATTCGTTAAATAAACGCTTTTGGCCAAAGAAGAGGGTGAGCGCCAGCTGTGGTTTCCCAGTGCTCTCACGAGCACAGTTAAGCAAAGTCCCTCCCTACAACTCAACCTCAGCCCCACTGGACTGGACGGTTAGGGAAGGCCTCTCTCAGGAGCTGATATGTGAAGGAATAAGCCAAGTGATAACCAGGGCATTCGGAAGGAGAGGCAGGAGTGAATTTGGTGAGTCTAGTGTGGCTTTATGAGTGCGGAAAGGGGGTGGGGGTTGTTGCATGGAAAATGCCCTGGACCACAATCTCCGTCCTCGAGAAGGTGCCTTGGTGCTGCTCCACTAGCTTGCTCTTACCTACCTCTCTGCCGCCAGCCGAGGGTGGAAGCTTCAGTAGCTTCTGCGGCAGAAGTCTCAGCAGCAGGCAGTGGCGGGAGAATGGGAGTGTTTGCCATCCTGGGTTGGGGGTTCTGGAGCTTGGTGGCCTTTTAGTGGGATCACCTGCTCTTTAAAATGGTTGAGTGGAGCCCTGAGTCCTTAGTGCTGAGTCTCTGTGTGGCCGGTCCTCAGGGAGGCACCTTACCTCCATCAGAGCACCACGGCTCTCCCCTCCCCACTGTAAGCTGGCAGGGTGTTCACTCCCTTCTGAGAGGAAAACGCTGCTGCCCAAGGCCATAGGACCATGATCCTGCCTCAGCAGGCGTCTCTCTCCCAGCTTTGGAAGGGGCTGAAAGCTCTACACAGGGAAGCTCGGCACTCAAATCACAGAGTTCCCAGCAGGCTCCGCTCCTGTGCCACCCTGCCCACTCCAGTCCTCCT
The DNA here is from genome assembly GCF_022355385.1 of Mustela nigripes. Lineage (NCBI taxonomy): Eukaryota > Metazoa > Chordata > Mammalia > Carnivora > Mustelidae > Mustela > Mustela nigripes. Next base: position 14,845,628 of record NC_081572.1, read on the forward strand.
CCTCTAGGCCCAAATATACAGGCCAAACAATGGGAAATGGCTCAGTTCCACATTTAACACACAGAGCATTTGTTGCCTGCTGTTTGCCTGCTGGCACGCTAAGGGAGCTGTTTCTTAATTTAAAATGTCCATTAACTCCCTCCAACTGGAAAGCTACTCCAACAAATTTATGCGGTGGCAGGTTTAAGCTTGGTTACTCTGAGGGGTGGGCCCTGCTCTGTCTGCCCCCTTAGAAGATGTGCCCCCGAGAGTGGGCACCCTTGGGTGTCTTGCCATGGGCTTGAGTATGTTCTCTCTGTAAGGGGGAATTAGATCCCCAAGCCCCCTTTGGCCAGGGTCCTTCAGGAGCCCTTGGCCACTGCCCATGGGAAGCCCACAGTGTGGGAGGTAGGGGGGGAGGGGGAGGGACACCCTGGGGGAGGGGTGTCTTTTTTACAACTCCAGGGGAGGAAACCCCATTTCCCTCCTACCCTCGGGCTCTTGGTGAGTCTTGCCAGGCAACTGACAGGAAAGAACCTTTTGTTCTGAGCTTGTGAGAAGTCTGAGCTGGACTTGTTATCTACCCACAGCATTTCCTGGATAGGGGGCTGCGGGAGGGGCTGGCCCCCAGCCTTGGCCTTGGCATCCTTCTCTCAGCTGTTAGGACAGGGGAGGCTGCCGCTGGCAAGATCTAGGCCTTCAGGAGGGCTGGTGAGAACTGGTATCTATTCTTAGGCTGGTTTGTCTGAAGGGTGGGTAGTCAGTCTCAGACAAAGTCCCTTAAGGAAGGGGTGCGAAAAAAGCCACCGTGTGTGTGTGTGTGTGTGTGTGTGTGTGTGTGTGTTGGGGAAGGGATGAGTCCAGCCTTGCCCACCAGTGACATCTCCCTCCGGGCCAGGAGGGAGGGGTGTGTCCCCCAGGGCTGCGGGAGCGTCAGCGTGGGCCCAGGCCCGGGCCGTGTCTGACACCTAGTGGCCACCTGAGCCGGGGCGGGGCGAGGGGAAGGGGGAAGAAGGTGGGAGGGAAGAGGAGGGAGGGCGTGGAGGGAATCAGGAAGCGCGGAGCCCACGCCCGGGACCAGGCCCGGCGACAGCTCTTCCGGCCGGTAGCCCCTCCCCACGGCGCCCGGGCCTGTCCCCGTGCCCGTCCTGGGTCCCGGTCCCGGTGCCCGTCCCGCAGCCCATCCCCCCCGAGCAGCGCCCGCGGCCTCCGCGTCAGACCTGGGCGGGAGGCCCTCACACCCACCGGGTCGCAGACCTCCTTCCGCCCCTGAACGCGCCCCGGGTCGCGAGGCCCGGATTTCGAAGGTTACCCGAGCTCGGGTCCAGAAGGCCGGGGTCGCGGTGGCCGCGGCTGTCGCCCCTCAGCGCGCCGCGCCGCATCTCCCTTTGCGCGGCGTCAAGGTCTGGCCCCGGGATCCGGCGGGGGCCGGTCCCGAGAGCGGGGCACTAGTGGGCGCCGGGCCCTGCCCCGCGTGCCGGGACGCGCGGGGGCACTTCCGGCGCCCCCTGCCCCCAGTAACCCGCGCCGCACCTCCCACCTCGCGCCGCACCCGCAGCCACCGCCCTGTCGTCATGGCGACGCCGTAGCTCTGCGCGGGGCGCGGCGGGCGGAACCGGCCGAGCGGCAGGGGCGCGGCGCGGGGAGCTCGCCTGCCCGTGCGCGGTGAGGCGCTGCACGGCGGGGACGAGCTCCGGGCCCGGCGCCCGGCCAGGTAGGCGGCCGGGGCGGGTGGGAGCGAGCCGAGCCCCCGCGCGGAGTCGGGGCGGGGGCCCAGGTGTGCCCGCAGCGGAACGCGCCCGCCCCCCCCTCCCCGCGAGCCGCCGCGGGTCTTTCTCCAACCCCTCACCCGCCAGCACCCCGGGCCCTCGCCTCACCCGCTGCCGAACCCGCGGAGCAGGGCGGGGGGTGAGAGAGCAGGCCGTGCGCCGGGCCTGGGCTGTCGGCCTCGGGCCCTGGGTCAGCCTCCGCGCCAGTCCGCGGAAGTTAGACCCGAGCGCCAGGTGACCTCACGTTTATCTAGGGGCTCACGCCTGATAGTTGGCCATATTCTAGAAACAACGTAGACGTGGATCAGCCAACATCTGCTACGACTGTTCTTTGGAAACCTGAAACCGAGACTGGCCGAACTGCTTTGCCGGTGGCGGGGCCTTCCTGAGCCTGCCTCTCTCCTCCTGCTGAGAAGTACCTAGGCAAGGAGTTCCTCATTTGGAAAACCCTGGCTCATGGGGTTGGCCCTGGTGGGCCCAGAGCTGCGGGCACAGAACGGAGCCGAGGGTGGGGGTCCGCTGCTGCCTTTGACGCCTGGGTTTAGACAGAGCCACCTCCCGTCTCCACCTGCTCTTACCCGCTGGACCCCCCCACCCCCCAAGCCTTTCTCCTTGAGGTTGCCCCTCCCCTCACATACACTCATACAGTCTTTGAGGAGTCGCTAAGTCTCATTAAATGAAGCTCCATCTCAGGACTTCTGGATTCGATTCCTTTGTTTTCATAGCAAATGAAGAAATGCCAAAGCTTTTGCCACCTTCTCACAGATCTCTTGATTTCTCTTGTGACATTGGATGTGAGGCAGAAGGTACAGAAAGAAAACTTGTAAATGCCAAGGTGAGACCCACATAGAGAAAGGGTGCTGCAACCTGCCACCACCGTGGTCCACCCCCTATGCAGCAGAAGCCTGCCATACTGGGAGGGGGAACCACCTCTGCCTGCCCCACAACGTCCCAGCCCTGGCCGCTTTCCTTGTTCCAGTATGGGGTGGGGCAGCAGCACCAGGAGGCACTGGTGGAGGAATCGGCCCCAGATCCAGGGGTTTCTGCGCCGCGGGGCACCGGCCAGAGAGTAGACAGAATTGGCATCTGGACTTTTGAGAGGGGTAGTGCTGTCTGCTGCCTTCTGGCTCTCTTTGGCCCCAGACCTCTATGTCAACAACTTCTGATGTGTGACTCTTCCCAAGCTGCTATTAGGATCAGATTTATTCTTATTAGATTGTTATCTGAATGCCTACCATGTGGCAGGCACTTTGCTAGGCTCTCATATATAGTTATCCCTCTTAATTTTTGCTAGGCCAGTGAGTAGGAAGGTGGGACCCGATGTCCCCTATCTCGCCGTTGAGGAAGCAGGTCTAGAGAGGGGACTTGGTTTGTGCAGGAGCACATAAACAGTAGGGCTGGCTGTAAAATCACGTGTGTTTGACCAGAGCTGCATTCATGGGTCCCAGGCACTTTTGCCTTGGTGGGACCCTTCTTCCACCAAAAATAATAACAATTAAAAATAAACCAACCCTATATTTTACAACTGTGTTGGTATAAAGCAGATATAATCCAGGCTGGATTAAACATTAAAGCATTTTCTTCAACACTGAATTTGGTTTTCCTCCTGATCTAGCAGAAATCTTAACAGTTTTTGTGGGACCCTACAAATATTGGGAACCCTGGGCCCAAGCCCACTGTACCTAATGGAGAACCAGGCTCAGTGTTTGACTTCAAGCTTTGCTTTCTTCCCGCAGGCTACTTGGGGCCCTGGCTGACACCTCAACCTTCATTTTGCCTTCTATTCCATCACTTTCTAGGATATTCTCGGGCAATTGAGTTGTCCCTTCTTCCCGACCCTCACCCATCAAGAAAAGCTCTAACTTCTGTCCCCAGTATAATCTTCTCTAACCCAATTTTAAAACCCCGCTGTGGACAAGGAGGGCTGTGGCCAGGCCAGGCTGCCTGCTTCCAGGCTCTAGGACAGGCGCAGTGTCTGGTCCCCATAATGAGATTAGGCCTGGTGGCCTTTAAATGAAACTGTGGACACAGGGAGAGAGAGTGATTCTGAGCACAGTCAAGCCCTGCGGGTAGCTCCTGTGCCCATTTGATTGCATTAAGTGGATCCGGCCTGCAAGTGTGTGTGGGAGGGGCGGCGTGGGGTGGGGGTGGTGTGTGACTGTCTCAGCCCAGGGTTCCAGAAGCTGCCAAAACTGTCACCCCCATCCTGTGCTCTGATAGAAAAGAGAGTGGCCGTGGAAAGGGCTGTAAGAGCCTCCTCTGCTTTTAAGACTCCGGTCTGCCCGGCAGAGGAGAGCTTTGGGGTGGAGAATGGCAGCTTCCAGGCCCTTGGTGCTGCTGCTTCTGCTCCGGGAACAAAGGCCCAGGAACCACCAGCATTCTGGGGTGGAGCGGGGGGCAGCCCGATTGGGAAGGGAGAGAGAGTGTTGTCACTGTTTGGATTAGGAACCGAAGGCACATGATTCAAAGGCAACTGCTTACTAGGGAGTGACTTGCGGCTGATTTCCAAGTTCAACTGATTTCCAAGTTTGCACATGCAAGATGTGTTTGTGGGTGGGTCAGTTTCCAACCGGAGTTCATGAAATGTGTTCTCTCTCCAGCATTGGAAGCAGGCCCTCCTTGGCCAAAGATGGGTTTTCCGTGATGTTGAACCAAATAAGCTGTTTTTGAAGGAATCGTTCAGGTCATGTGCTGTGAAGCACAGAACCACTCACTGCTTTGTCGTTTTTGTGAATCTGGATTTTTCACCCATGGAGCTTACTGACTGTGAGACCACCTGGAGGCAGGACACAGGCCTGCCTGAGGCAGGATGGTCTTGCTTGGTGTGAGTTTTCTGGCATCCCTCATGCTTGGACTTAAATCACCTTCACACTGAAAGGAAGAGTGGAGGAGACAGCTTGGGCTTTCGTAGTTCCAAAGGTCATTCTTTATCGATGGTTTCCTCTTGGACGCCTCATCACCCAGATGCCAAGTTCCCTGCACAGATGGGGCAGGGGAGCTGCCTTTGGAGCAGCTGATGTGAAAATCTCACGGATCGGCTGGTTTGCCCTCCTGCCAGCCCTTCGCTCTTAACTGCCTGTTCCCATCCTGCCTCCTTCTCTCCCAGGAGAGCCCGCAGGGGACACCAGTGCTAGATGCGGTGATGGGCCTCCCTTAGGAGCCTGGTTTCCTGAGAGGTGAGGGACCCAGGAGGACTGGCGTGGGACAGACAGAGTCTCCTTGCTGCTGTGGTTCAGGGTGACTTCTTTGGCAAGCGCGCGTTCAGATCTTTGATTGCTTTCAGATCCACCCTCCATGCTGGGCAAAGCCACGCCTCTGCCGGATGACCAGCTGCTGGGGCGAGTCACCTCCCTGCGTTAAAGCAGGTGGATAGTGGCAAGTGCCCTTGGAGGCCTGAGTTGAGCTTGCAGCCTGAATTCTTACCACCCTTTACTAAAAAATGCCACATCTGCTTAGCAGCTCGTCTGCAAGCTTCTCGAAGGCAGGGATCACGTCTTACCTGTATAGCTCCATCATCTGGTAGTCCCGCCAGCATACAGCAGGTGCTCAATGAACAAATGCGTTGAGTATTCGCGGCTGATAATTTGGGGCATGTCATGTATCCTCTTTGAGTCCCGGTGTCCTCCCCCATTAAAGTGGGACAACACTCCTGTTATCCTAGTGGTATTGCGGAGGTTAAGCAAGAGAAGGCTGAGCACAGAGGAGGGGGCTTGCAGTCCGCTGGGAGCCATCCTCCCGGCCACACAGGCAGGCCTCTCCACTCTGTGCTCTGCTCCAAACAGTATTAGGGTTCGGACTTCCTGGGGAATCCAGGATGGGAAGTTACAGTGCAGAATGTTCAAGCCCCCCATTCGGTGGTTTCGGCTATTCCAAAGTGCTTTTCCTTTTCAGCACTACCAGCCACTTCTCCAGTTCTCAGTGGACAAAGACTGCGTGCCGTGCAAGTTAACTCAGTCCTGACACTGTTTACCTGGAGATCGGGTCAGAGCCCCCCACTTTGGATGCCAGTCGCAAATCCAGGGTCGCTGGATTTGCTGTTGATGCAAAGTTCTCCTGGCCTTCTCCCCGGGTTCAAGTAATTGGCTAGAGCAGCTCACAAAACTCAGCGAAACATTTTACTTAGTAGATTTGTTTTAAAAGGCCATGACTCGGGAACTGCCAGATGGAAGAGGAACATTAGGGCAAGGTCCCGAAGGTCCTGAACGTAGGAGCTTCTATCCCTGGGGAACTAGGGTAGCCGTCCTCTGGGAAGCTCCTTTTGGATTTTACTGAGGCTTCATTACTTGGACAGGCTCGATTAGTTCATTGGCCATTGGTGATGGAACTCAAATCTCCAGCCCCTCTCCGCTCCCTAGAGGTTGAGAGGGTGGAACGGAAGGTTCCAGGCGTCAATCACGTGGTTGGTTTCCCTGGCAACCAGCCCTGCCCACAGGTTATCTAAGGGCTCGTTAACAAGGCAGGTTTCTGGCGTGGTTGGGAAATTCCAAGGGTTTTAGGAGCTCCATCCTATATACTCCTTCTTCTAAGTCACAACCTCACAGCTCTGCAGAGACCCTCGCTTTGATTTCTACCTGTCTCAGTAGGAGGCTGGCTGGCCTGGCCACGGAGTAGCTCCGAGGTCTGGGAGCGACAGTTCCTTTGCTGCCCTGAGCTCCCACTGCTGTCGTCGGTCATTGAGCTGGGGCTGCGGAAGCTGTGGCAGGTCTGCCAGCCGCAGAGCACGTTCCCTGTGTTCTTTCTCCTTCAGAGCTAATCAGGTTCTGACTGTGCCCCGGGCGTTCTGGGGATGAATCTAATAAAGGGGAGGAGGACTGAGAACAGGTGACCCCGGGACAGCAGCTGTTTGGTTGATCTTTCCTGTTCCAGTCAGTGCAAGGCAACAGATCCCGGAGTTGATCCAAGGAAGAGCAGGACTCCAGGCCTGCCTCGAGCGAGCTCCCTGGGCAGGTGAACAGAGGGGTGCAGGCGAGCTTCCTGGGAGGCAGGCCGCCGCCGGGTAACTGAGCCCCCGGCCGGGGTTGGCGGTGCAGAGGCCCCGCCAGAGATGAACGAAATGCCGGGTTCAGGTTGTGGGCCTAGGGATGGGGGAGAGGGTGAATGGAGGAGGTGGGGGGGGTGCGCGAGTGGCGGGGAGCAGGGAGTGAGGCCCAGAAGTGTGAGGCAGAGGGTGGTAGGGGCAGCGAGAGTCTCCTCTGAGTGGATTTGGTAAGAAAACCCGGGGCGCACATGGAAACAGATTTGGGAGTTCGGATGGTGTCACAGAGGTGGCATTTCACCAGCAGGCAGGGACGCTGTTGGTGCGGGCTGGGGCGACGGGGGCGGGGGGGGGGGGGGGGGAGGCGGGGGGCAGGGGCGCCGGGGGGGGGGGGGGGGGGGGGGCCGGGGGGGGGGGGGGGGGGGGGGGGGGAGGAGGGGGGGGGGGGGGGGAGGGGGGGGGGGGGGGGGGGGGAGCCCAGGGGAGATCCTCTAGCATTCGGTGGCCATGTCTGCAGGTGCGCGGTCAGGGGCGGGCTTGGTTGTCACGGGCAGATGAGTTGACTTTGGACGCGCTGCGTTTGGAGTGTGTGTGGGTTGTCGGCAGAGGCGAATGGTGGGTGGCTAGAAATGGGGTTCGTATTTGGGGGCGAGCTCCTTCCATTTAGGAGTTACTTGTGTAGAGGTGACAGATACAGAGACAAGAGTTTCAGAAGCAGAGGGTTGTTGTCACCAGGCCTTCTGGAAACAGGTGTTGCTACCTGCTGGGGGAGTGTGTTTGGAAGATGATTTGATCAAATGTCAAAAACCTCTGTTCTCCAGTGAGGAATTAAGACACATGTGCAAAGATGATCACATAGCATGGTTTATTTAGTGAAAAACTGGGAGCTAGCTAAATGTTGAATAACAGGTTCAACAGGTTGGTGAAAGCGCGGAACAGCCATATTCTGTAATCCTGTGACGTCATTGAAATGATGGCGTAAAGTAGATGGATTTTCTTTGACATGAAGAGATGAGTATGACCTACTATGAAGTTAAAACAGGTTAGAAATCAGTAGGATTCTGTTTCTATAAAATAATATATATTTCTAGAAAAAAGTGATGTAAGGACACACATGAAAATGCTGATTACTGGTAATTTTTTCCTTTTTTTTGCTAATCTGTATTTTACTGAAAGAAGTGTATTAGTAACACTCCCCACTGCCACTGACTTTTTTCGATGGTGAAGTTGCCAACATTTGTCGGATATGGCAGAGAGAACTGGGGGGTAACCTCCCCAGTAGTCGTAGAAGACCAGGCTGGCTGGACACAAGTTCTTGTGCAGGACATGGTAGAGAAAGAGCACACGCTGGCTGTGAGCAGGGGACCATAAGCCTGTTAGGCATGTGTCTGCTGGGCTGTCTTTCTCTGGGATGTTTCCAGCAGTGCTAGGCGAGGCCAGGACTGGGGAGGGGGAGAGCACCTTTCTGTGGGCACAGGACAGACACCCCAGCAGCAAGGTAAGGCGGATGGAGGCTATCTTTGTTCGTGCCCAGGCTGCCTCTCCCTCCTGGGTGTCTGGGCCAGGGCTGGGCTCTGGGTCAGGAGAACCAACTGATTCAGGGTGAAAAGCGGGCATGAGGCCGAATGCCATCCTAACTGGTTGGGGGGTGGGGGGGGGGGGTAGGGAGGAGACTACCAGAGGGGTGGACTGGGCAGAGGAGCCAGGAAATGCGCTACACACACACACACCCCCCTCCTGGAACTGCCATTTTCTCATCTGTAGCATGGGTCCAGTAACTCCCTGCTTACACAGGCCTCACACAGGCTCAGCGGGAGCGGAGTGACGTGTATGAAACACAGCAGAAGCCCTGAATGCGAGGTGCTGTTCCCTGTAGGGCTCACTTCTGGTGACTTTAGTTTTGGAGGCGTCAGGTGAGCGGGAGTGCAGATTGGCCTGCCCTGAGCAGGGCTGGTGGGGGGAAGAGGCAGCCGCAGGGGGAGCAGGCTGCTTGGCTGCTCCTGTTACCCACGTGTGTCGGGCGAAGCAGGGTCCGAGCACATCCCTGCTGTGGGAAGGGCAGGACTCCTCTTCATCTCGGGCGACAGGCTTGCACACTGGGGCGGGGGATGCACCCGATGTCCTTAGGACACACCTGGGGGACAAACAGTGAGGAACCCTGTTCCTTCGAGAGATTTCCTCACTTCTCTGTCCCTCGTCTGTGAAGCCCCCTAAGAACACCCGGGGCCTCGTGAAACCGAATGTAAAGCCAGGTGCAGGCTTTACACCTGCTCCCACCCGAATTTGGGGGACCTTCACTTGCACCCTCATGGCCTCTCTCAGCCGGTGTCTGGTCTGTCTCCGGGGAAGTGGAGCACCTCTGCTGGTGCCCTAGAGACTTGGGGTGGCCGGCTTCAGCACAGGGGCCTGGGGGAGGGGGGAGGGGGTGTGGGGCGTTGGGCTCGGCCGGGGTGTGGCGTGTGGTGCTCTGAGCTGTCTGTCTCTCCTCCAGCAGCGGCCGCAGCATGGACAGTCGGGCCGGCCTGGCAGCCACGCCCGGAGCGCTGCCTTACTACGTGGCTTTCTCCCAGCTGCTGGGCCTGACTGTGGTGGCCATGACGGGGGCTTGGCTCGGTCTGTACAGGGGCGGCATCGCCTGGGAGGGCGCCCTGCAGTTTAACGTGCACCCGCTCTCCATGGTCATAGGCCTGATCTTCCTGCAGGGAGACGGTGAGTCCCGCCTGTGCGCCCGGAGCTGCTCCTGAGAGAGGCTGTTTGCACAAACACTCTTGTCCTGAGGTTGTTCCACAAAAGACAGGAAGGAAGCTGGCTTGGATCCTGGGGACACCAGGCATCCAAATCCAGGCCTGAGGTGTGGGGGTGGCAACTCCTTTCCTAAATGTCCTGGTCTTTCCACAGGAGCATCTAGTGGTGTGTGTGCTGCTTAGAGGAGGAAGCCTAGGGTTTGGGCTGTGAGCTGAGGCCAGCTTCTGTGGGGACGGTTTGATATCGGGAGAAAGAGGGTGGATTTGTGTGTGTGTGTGTGTGTGTGTGTGTGTGTGTGTGTGTGTCGGGAGTGGGTGTTGGACTTGGCAGAGCTGAAGTTCCTTTCTGAAGGAGTGAGGCTGTGCTTGGCCCCCACTTTTTTCTGTGGCCTCCTCCTCTGCTAAGGAGAAGTCTGGATCTGTTTGACCCATTCTTCCTAGAGGTGGTCCCGGCGACAGCCACTCCTCCAGCAGCAGCCGCTCCGCAGAGGCATTCTCTGTGCCGCCTGGGTCTGTCTGGCTCAGCACAGTGACGGGGTGGGGAGTTAGCTTCGGACCTGGGGGCTCCCTGTCTCCCTGTCTAGGGAGCCTGCTTGGTAAAGGTAGTGAGTGTCTGCTCAGGCTTCCATCCTGGACTATTCATCAGAGCTAAGAGGTGAACGCAGAAGCTTGGTGACACCTCGGCATCACTGTGATCACCTTGACCACATAGCCTGGAGCACACAGCACACTTGACAAGGAAGTGATGGTGGTGGGGGTGCTAGGGGACACACATCCGGGGACCCCTGCTGGGCCCCACGGAGCCTTGATTTCTCTCCCCTTGGCTGTGGCTGGAGGACCTTGACAAGCCCTTCATTCTGATGGCCTCCCCCAGCCAAGGGGTGTCTCCTTGGTGCTGGTGGCAGGCCGGCCTCACGGTCCCTTTCTCGCTCCCCATAAGCCTTGCTGGTTTACCGGGTCTTCAGGAATGAGACCAAACGCACAACCAAGGTCCTGCACGGGCTGCTGCACGTCTTCGCGCTCGTCATCGCCCTGGTGGGTGAGTTCCTGGCACAGGCACCCCCTCTCCCCGCTTCTGCTTCGGACTTGGGGAAGTAGCTGCTTGATCCGTCTGTCTCCACTCCAGTTCTGTTACGGTCCCCTCCCCAGCCCCTCCACCTCCGTCCCGGCATCCCCGGCTGGGACACTGGGTGCTGGCAGCCACCGAGCTGGGACCAGATCCCAGAAGTGCCAGCGAGTCAGGTTTCCCTTGGGTCACCTCCCCGGCAGCCCTGTCCTCACGCGGCCCCTCTCTCCGGCCCAGGCGTGGTGGCCGTGTTCGACTACCACCGGAAGAAGGGCTACGCGGACCTGTACAGCCTGCACAGCTGGTGTGGCCTCCTCGTGTTGGTTCTCTACTTCGTGCAGGTGAGGCTTCAGCCCACGGCGATGGGGGCGGGGGCGGAGGGAGGGGGTGACCACACGGGTGTCCCATCAGGGCCCATTTCCAGGCCGTGTGCCTGAAAGTGAAAGAGGTGCTGCCTGGGGACTCTGAAATGGGTGCAAAAGCCAGGATTTCCCAGGCGAGGGTGCCTCAGAGCAAGTCTGTGTGGCCAAGGCCTGGGACGCCATGGCCGGGACCTCCGCCGCCCCGGCGATTTGTGGGGCCGCACCCAGGCTCTATAGGGTGGAGGGAGCCCGGCGGGTGGGCGCAGGGCTCCTGCTTCCTTGCCTGTCGGCGTGTCCTGGGCTCCGTCAGACGGATGGCCAGCTGGGTGTCTGGCAGCCCCCCCTTTCCTTGCAGTGGCTCGTGGGCTTGAGCTTCTTCCTGTTCCCCCGAGCTTCGTTTTCCCTGCGGAGCCGCTACCGCCCACAGCACGTCTTCTTCGGCGCCGCCATCTTCCTCCTGTCCGTGGGCACCGCCCTGCTGGGCCTGAAGGAGGCGCTGCTGTTCAAACTTGGGTGAGCCTCCTCCCCTCTGCTTTCCCCAGGCTTAGCGAAGGTTTTCCTGGGGGGGGGGGGGGGGGCGGGGGACACGGGCGGGGCTGGGGAGGGGACACCAGGCCATCTTTCTGCTGTTTCTGGGTGCGGAGGGCATTTGGCCCGACCGTGACCCCTTGGGGGGCTTCTCCCTCCCGCCTCACCCCGCAGGGCCAAGTACAGCACGTTTGAGGCTGAGGGTGTCCTGGCCAACGTGCTGGGCTTGCTGCTGGTCGGCTTCGGGGTGACCGTGCTCTACATCTTGACTCGCTCTGACTGGAAGCGGCCACCCCAGGCGGAGGAACAGGCCCTCTCCATGGACTTCAAGACGCTGACAGAAGGCGACAGCCCCGGCTCCCAGTGACGGCCTGTCCTTGTCCCGCGAGGAGGGCCTGGCTGTGGCTGGCCGCTGCAGCTCGGGGTGGGGGCGTTGGGTAGGCGACTTTCCCACGCTCTGTCGCGGCTCTGCTGGCTGGGTGGCTCCCGGGGAGGGCTGGCCAGCGCGGCGGGCGCGCGGGGGCAGCGCCCCATTGTGGGCTGTAAGGCTTGGCTTCCTCTGCTTTCCCTCCTTGTTGTTGCTTTAGAGTCCGTTAGTCAGGCACAGACCCCGGCCCTGTTGTCACCGTCACCCCCTCCACTCAAGCCGCTTCGGGCAGGGTTTTGGGTGGTCAGTCCGGGCTACAGAAGCACAGATCCTTCAAGAAGATGCAGGGTGGCTCTCTTCTTGAGGAGCGGATGCTGGGCCGAGTCCAGGGGCTGCCAAGAGCACAAAGCTGTGGGAGAAACTGGGCCTTAGTGACAGGCCTGGCAAGGCCGAGGCTTGCTTTGTGTAACGCTGAATTCAGACCAGAGTCCCGTCCGTCTGAATGACACGTGGTGAGAATGGCCCCGACTTTGGCAGTGGAGCAGGTGATATTATGTATAAACTATGCTGGTGTCCAGAGCAAGAGTCCCCTGGAGAGGGGAGGGGCGCGCCCCTGGGAAGCTGTGGAGATGTGGCTTCGGCCCAGCTGCACTCTCGGCTGCTTTCTCTCCAGGCCTCGGCCTCAGGACGGCTCTGCCGGGAGAGGGCAGGGGCCCAGGCTGGAGACAAACTGTCCTTGGCGGCTGAGGGCCACCAAGAGAGGAGGCCGAGATGGCCCCCGGGCAGGCACGCTGGGCTGCTGGCGCTGGGGCTCTGCTCCGCGGGGCTGGGGCCTACTGGCCGCCACCAGGCTCCCCGCCCTCAGCAGCCGGTTTAGGCACTGCTCTCGCTCTGACCTCAGCCCCGGGGCTTCTATCTTTTTTTTTTTTTTAAGCAGAAAGCTGCTGCTGCTGCTGCTGCCCTGTTCCCAGGGAAGGCAGGGCCACCCGCTCCTGTGGGGAGGAAAGCGCCCTTCTAGAACCCCGCTGCGCCCGTCTCTGCGGGCAGTCGGGGCTGAGTGGCCCCGGAGCGTGCTCCCAGCTGCCTGACGTGCTCTGTGCCACCGAGTCACTCTTTGGCTTCAGCCTAGAAGGAACATGATTAGAGCATTGACCTTGTGCTTCTTGGACTCGGTGAATGCTCTCTCCTTGTTTTCCTCCTGTTCTGGGCTTTGAGGAGCATGACACAGTTTGAGACAGACACCGGTTACGTAAATGAAGAAATGCAAAGAACTTTCCAAACCTGACCGCTGTTCCTTCGATGGTTGCCTTTTTCTCACCCCAGCGCTGCCTTCGAGAGAGGGGCCAGCCTCCTCTCGTGCTCCAGTTGCGAACACTCCATTCTGGCCTTGAGCCCTGCCTCCAGTGATGCCACTTCAGCGAGCAGGTGGCTGTGGTCCCGAGCCTTCCCCAGCAGGGCGGCCCAGTCCCCTCCGAACCCCCTTCCCTGCTGCAGCTGGCCCGGCTGGCCGGGGTGTTCGCCGGTGACACGGCGCGCTCTGCCCGCACCAGGGCCGTCTGTTCTCCCCCCGCCTGGCACATGCCATAGAGCCAGACATTGTCACGTGGAGAAATGCCCCCTCGGACAAACCCAAGTGCAATTGTGACTCTCCCTTGCCAGGACACCCCAGAGAGAGACGGAACCTTAGATTTCTGGTAAAAACCTGTAAAATGGTCTGTTGGCCTGAGTGTCTGTTGGATGATTCTGGAGGCCCCCTGAAAGCACCCCACCTGGTTTATTTCACTTTGCCTGTGGCCAGTCTTCTTTGAAGTGCAGTGTAGAGTCGGTGCAACAGACGATTCAATAAATGTCTATACAGATCTCTGGCCTGCCAGCTTCAGTTACTGTGGCGACAAAAAGGTGCTTCCAGAACAGTCAGATACCAAGGTTAGTTCTACCGGGCTTGACAAACGGATCATCCCCCGGCTGGGCACAGAACGTACAGTGATGCGTGCTGTCAGGACACAGGCTTGGAGATGGCCCGGGGTTCGCTCGGTCTGTGGACCCAGTGGGGGAGAAACCGTTTTTCTCAACCCGGAGAGAGTGGCCTGGAGGGTGGAGCCTGCTAAGAGCCTTGGCAAGAAGTTCGCCCCCAGTAACTTTCTGCCTTTTAAAAATATGTCTCTTTATTCCTTCAGAGGAGGAGCAAAACTTGGGGAACAAGTGGAGATTTTACTTGAGAGCCATTCCCGTGGCCCAGGCAGGAGGTGCGTTTATGGTGAAGTCAGGCAGGGTCTCACATGGGGCTGCCCTGGGTGCTCCAGATGGGCACGTCGCTGAGAACACTAACAGGGCCCTACGGCAAATCCTCTGATGCGTGATCCTTGGGTTACATGAATCCTTCCTGATACTGACTTTATTCTCCATATTCTTGAGAGGTCTTTGGTTTCTGCGTCTATGGAGTCTATCTCCTGAATCAGGGCTTCTGTGCGAAGCTTCATTTGCTTAAAAGCATGCAAAGCACATGGCTTGATACATGTCACGAGCTAATGGCTCGGTCAAGATCATAGCTGGCTCTCAGTGTAAGGGCGGAAGCCCCTGGACCCCGTGAGTGGCCCATGTCACCTCCGACTTCTGTGCTCGCCTCTGGATCCAGGGTCTCCGTGTTTGGAAATATTCGACTGATCCCAGACTTGAAGGAGACGCCTCCCCTCTCCTTCACCGGCTCAGTGTGTCCCTCACCTGACAGGGTTTGGAACCCCTTGAGGTCTCAAAGTTTTCAGACCAAGCAGGAGGTTCCTTCCAGAGTCCTCTCCTGTCCTCTTTGAAGTAACTGTGGCATCCAGGCTGGGGTAACTGCGTGCCTGGAGTTTTCCTGCTTCCCTGGCTCTAGCTGTTTTGGGGAAATGGACGTAGTTGCACAACAGGGGTGTTTGTTGAGCACAATGTGGTGTCTGGAGGAAGCGGTCTCCTTCCTTGCTCTTCCCTGCAGTAGACAGAGCGGTACCAGCGAGGAGGAAAGGCTGCAGGACTCCGGGCTGGCCGCTTTTTAGAAAGTCTCGAGAGTCTCCAGCCGGTTTCAGGAAACCTGCAGCTTCTCCACTTAGGATGCAGCCGCCTAGCTCTTAGCTGGTAAGGATGGGAAATTCTGGCCAGATTGCTGAAGAGAGCTGAAGAGCTTCCAGCTCTGACCAAGTTCGCTCGGGGAACTCTAGCTAGGGCTGTTCCCTCCCCTCCCCTCGGGCCTGCGGCCTCAGCTACTAAAATCAAACAAGACATCTCAGTGCTCCCTTGGTTTGTCGGGAGAGGAACCCACTGAGGAAAAAGCCTCCCTCTCCCAGCAGGTCTGGCAAGCCTTCGCCGACAGGCCCATGGAACTGTCTTTCCTCAGCCACAGCTCTTGAGTGCCTGCCGCATGCCTACTGCACTCCCCCAGCTTCGAAGCCGGGGGTGCCCAGTCACCTCACTGAATGAATACGAGCCTGGAGGGGTGACTGTGCATGTCCCATGGGAGACCAATCGGATCATCAGGAATCTGGCCTCTGCCTTCACCTTAGGGGAGGTTGTTCCCTGGGGGAGGCTCAGCGAGGTCCCTCCTAGCACTGTGGGACCGTGAGGGGAGGGCGAGCTCCAGGCAGCTCTCGGGAGGCACACGGTACCGCAAGGAGAAAGCACCACAACACCGTGTTTTTCCAAGTGTTACCCTTTATAAATAAGTACATTTGCTTTCATACATACAGTTCATTGTACGGATGGCGATCTGTACACATGGGCAGAAAATGCATTCATTTAACTTTTCACATCTATCTCACACAGCTCACATGTACAGACAATACAACTGCTCAAGCAAGTACAGCAAAGGAAAAGGTCTTTCCTTATACACAGGGGGCTAGATGCCTCTGTTGGGTGTGGGACATCCCCACTGCACGAGTTCACAACTGTGTGGTGTTCAATATATCAGGAGAGAGAACAAACATGCATTGGATAATATACTGTACAGAGAAAGTCCTTTACATCTGAGTCATAGAAAACCTAAAGGAAAACTAAGTGCATTAAAGCTTTTTCCAGCAAGTGTCTTGAAAGGACAGCAAAGAGGAGGAGGAATCAAAATCATATTAGTACAAATCACTCTTTAATTGTAGACTGTACATGTCTGTACTAATTAAAATCATCTTGGATTTGGAGGAGACAGAACAGAGACAGATATGCTGCACTAAATGGAAAGGAGGCCATGCCTGAGGATGGCACCTGCCCTGAGCCCAATGAGGAACTGGCCCCACTCAGCAGGAATCAGCCAAAGGAAAAAACAAAAACAAAAACAAACTGGAACAGGAAGTGTAACTTACAAGATTTCCAAAATAACCTGTGAATGAAGGAGAGATCTGGAGCCGGCATTTCTAACTCTTTTTTTTTTTTTTTTTCTTTCCAGTCAGCTGGTACACAATAAGGCAGGTACATTCAAGTACTGAATTTCCAGAATTTACAGTCTGTCTGGTCCTGGGGACCCAAGGGATGGAGTGGAGTCCCCCTAACCAGGTTAGTGGTTCTGGTTCTGGTTAGTGATTAGGCAAAAGAAAAATCCAGCCAGTAAGTGCTACAAAAACAAAGCAGCTAGGCTCCTTCCTTTCCACGGAGTAGGTCTGTCGGAAAAACGAGACACGCTGGCCTGCATCTAGACGCGTTCAGCTAAAACCTGGCAGGTCAGCTTCGTGGAGAGTATCAGAGTCGGCAGGAAGAAGTGAGATGAAATGGGTGAGGAAACATGAAAGTAACACTTGATTTTTGGTGTCCAATTACGCATTCATTTGGTACTGACTTTCAAAGCTCTGACCGTGGCCACCGCATGGCCACAAGCATCTCAGGGCGGCTCAGCAGCTGTGAGGCATTGGACACCAAACGCAGGTTACCAACACTTCAGCCCTTCAGTGGTCTGTGTTATAAACGGAGTTGATGAAGACCCAGTGATTATTCAAGTAGCTCTGCACAGTGGCTCTACCGTTCCCGTTGTGCTTGTGTCCAGGCCCCCAGCCAGCCGCCTTTTCTGGGGAGCAGCCAGAGCGGAGTTCAAGGCATTGCATGGTGAAGGTTTCCATGACACGTCTTTGTAGGTAGCTCTTACCCCTAAGCCCTTTGTTCGTTGTTGTTAGTCATGGTAGATGGTCAGTCTGGAATTCCTAGAGGAAAAGGAGAAAAAGCCACACCTCCCGACGTGCGTGCCCCGGGCAGCACGGGCCTCGGTGTGGAAGCAGCAGCAGGCTGTCTCTGCAAGTTGGCTTCTTGAGAAGTGGGCAGCCCAAGGACAGACAGGGTGGGAGAGGCCGGGACAGGGAGGGGGGAACATCCTGTCCCCCCTCTCCGCCCCCCGGGGGAGCCTGTTCCATTTTGTGGCAAAGATTCAGTGAGCAACTGGTTTTGTCCAAGGCATTTCTGCAGTAGAAAAATAACAATTTTTGAATCAAACCAGCCAACTGTGACATCTCTGGAGTTATAAAAGTTGGAGGCCAAGAGGAACTGAGAGGGATGCTCACGGGAAGTGAAGAAGACTTCCTCATACCCACCCACCCACCAGAGCAAGGGAGTTCTAGTCAATTCTCCTGTCCTCTGCCTGGCTGAAGGTCCAAAGCGGGTAGTGTTCAAAGAGCTTGTCTCGCCACAATGGGCACAGATACATGAAGACCCCTCTGCAGGCCTGTTCCCTCCTTCCTGAACCCTCTGGGCCTGCCTGCTGCCCCGGGGAGCGGCTCCTCCAGGGGAACCTGCTGCCTGCCGTTCTTTGCCACCAGACAAGCCTGGTGCAGAGCCACAGTGACACCTAGTGGTAGAGTATGATTGAAGCAAGGTGACGTCCACATAACCCACTGTATAGGACTAAAATCTAAGGAAAATACTTATGGATATTAAATTAGATACTGGTTAATTTTTCTATTGGGTACATCTCTGGAATATAAAAATACCAATATTTAGAGGGGGGTTCATAAACTACTATACAATATAAGGACCGAGGATACCTTTCTCTAGGCTGTTCTGTTTACAATAATTTAGGAAAAGTGTTTTAATAATCCAGGCTTAACTAAATTAGCAAACTTGTGTCTCTGGACAACGATCTGGGGTACTGTACATGATTCTAATTAGTGGAATTTTCCTGAGCCTTCGAGTTTAAGTTAAACACATCTAGAAAGAGGGGCACATGGGAGAGGAACAAGAAGGGTTTGTGCTCTATTAACTTGGGGCTTTAATAGTGCACATCTGCAACCCAGACGAAATACAACAGCAGATACAAAATGGTCTTTGTCCATGCCAAATTCTCATGTTACACAGGTTTTCCCTTTACTTTGTAAATAAACATTAATTTTTAATTGTTAATTGTGTGCCTTACTGATCCAGTAAATAAAGTAACCACGTCTCAGGAGTCCCTAAGAAAATTGCTGGAAAAGCACTTTAAAATCACTGCAAATTTTTTTTGTATTTAAAAATTCTTAATCTTTTTGATGCTTATATACAACAGTTATTTCTTGTGCTATAAATGTTGTGATCCACTGCTTGATTTCTTTCCTTTTTTTCTTTTTCCCTTGAAAGATACACTAAAAGACAAGAGCGGTTTTGCTATTTTCTAATGAAGACATTACGCACACTTAAATATCCAGTATTTATCAGAATTACAAATTCAAACAGTAAAGTGCACCCATTTATAGACATGATGTGATGGGAACCCATTAGTGCAAGAATTCTGGGTGAATGAAACGTACAATTTGGTGAGAAACCTAGAGGCTGAGGTCTGTTACCACTGTCACCATTGCAGGGTGATGTGAATTGGGTGAGTGGAACTTACCAGGCCCATCTGAAAAGCTCCCCCCACCGGAAGCCAGACATTGATTCAGCAAGTGTTGCCGGGGAGAGGCCATCTCGGATACACGGTACTAAGAACGGCCCATGGCAGTGAAGTAGCACAACAGGGCACGGGCAGTCCGCCTGCAAGGAGAACCGGTCTCCTGCCCCCAGGAAGGTCCAGTTGGCATTTTCTAGTCAAACTCAACTGGCACCCAGCAGTGATATTCACTCCCTCTTACAATGGCTAACAAAGAGCCTGCATTTTGACTGTTTTAAGTATTTTGCCCAATAAGGCATAGACCCTAAATCTCCGGTTTGTCCAAGAAAACCAAGAGACCCTGGGGACAAGCAACATCAGGGGCGTGTTGGTGAAATGCAGAACCTGCTGAGTGCAGGTCGCATGTGTGGTGTTCCGAATAAGCAGGGGCACTTATCTGACAGATGCAGACATTGTTCAGAATGTCGTGGCAGCTCCTCGGTGAGAGGTGCTTAGGAAGGGAGGAGATGCCAAGAGCCCCCAGGGCTGAGACCTGGACAAAGCGGGAGCTGGGCTCCGGGCTGTAGGCTGGTGCCACAGCTGGACATTTCATCTTCTCAGTGAGAGAGAGGGAGAAGGGAAGGGCCAAGACGCCGGGGCCCACCCTGGGCTAGCTGAGTAGGACGCAGTCCCGGGGCATTAGAGAGAGGGGAAAGAGTCTGGGTCTTGAGATGGCCCAGCTGTCTGCTTCTAGCCCAGAGACACATCCTGGCCTGTTTCAGGCCTAGGGGCAGAGGGGCCCATCTATTTGGCAGAATCTAAATTAGTAGAGAAATGTTTCTGATCTCAACTTCATGCTCCCCATGTCTTAGTGATACTTTCAGAGGACACTTACAAACAGGTCTGGTCATATCTGGATTTTTGTTCAGGAAACTGCCCTTCCAATAGCCCTTTACTAACAAGAGCAGAATGATTCTTAGTAACAGAGAATGAATTCGCTTTTGCTTCAGTTTCTTAAGTTTTCAGAGTTGACGTGCCGTCAGCACCAGGCCCGTGCTAAGGCTTTGGTTTCGGTGTTCCTGCTGTCCACCTCATGCTGGCCTCAATCACGCAAAGGAGAGGTCAGCAAGTGACCTCAAGACACGGAAGAAGGGTGCAGGCTACCCGGGTCAGAAGACCTGCTGTCTGTCTCACGCGCCCCCACCCAGGGCTGAAAGGGGTCTGTGTTCTCCCTGAAACATGTTGCAGTTTCTGGTTTTCAAAGATTGCTCCCCAAACACTCCTACCTTGAAAAAAAAAGAAGAAAACGATTCCTAAAGTAACATAATGGGACTATAGATCTCAAAATGGAATCAGACGGCGTCTGGCGCAGGGTGCAATGACCCTTGGTGCAAACTTCAGGAATAAGGTTACGGTCCCGAGAGAATTCAATCTGCTTCCCAGATAACCAATTTCTTCACTACACCGTGTGGGCTGAAATAGGAGCGCCAGTGGAACACAGTCTGGTTCCGAGCGAGGACCCACTAACAGGATTAGGGTACCACTCACACCTCAGCAAGAGTTTGCTTTTGTAGAGTATGATGGTCAGTGATCTCTTAGGAGCTAAAATGCAGACTTCTCCAAGACAAAGATTTTCTCTAGCCTTTCACTGAGCGTCCAGAACAGTCTTTCTTCCTCTCTTTTCTATATATTTACGTAGATGCCCCCCTGCTACCACCCCTGGAAAATCAGTCGATTTTTAATAGTTACTGGTTGGCTAAAAACCTGGAGAATGCCTCTCAGTAGATTATTTAATAATATCCATGATTCTCATCTGATTTCCTTGGCTGAGTGAAATATTTAAAGGGCTGGTTGTTTTCTAAATATTCATAAAATGTTTCAAATAATTATACTGTTTTTTTCCCCCCTTCCAATATAATAGACCTGTTTCCTCTTTCTCCTGGATCCTTTAGCCCCCATAGGAAGACCAGCAATAACCTAAATGAACATTCTAGACCTGATGACTGCAGGGAGCTGGCAGTCCGGGGGAGGAGACCATGGCACGAGAATGCACTGGGGTTGGCTATTTGGATAACACTGGATAAGAATGCGAAGGCAAAGGGGCGTCATACTCTTTCTAAAGTTCCTAGAAGAAAACAAACGAGAACACCTTATTTTTGTAAAAAAGGAGAAAGACATTCACACAACAAGAACATCAGTGAAAGCGATTGTCTCCTGGAAAAAGCTGACCAGTGTGTCTGATCTCCCTGGGTTAAAGCACACGGCACAACAATCTCCTCGTTGGCGTCGGAAGAGAGGGAGAGAGCTTGTGGCTGGGGCTCGGAGGGGAGGAACTCAAGTCCTGGCTCGCTGGAGGCCAGCTTCCCGGTCGGCTGCATGCAAAGAACTCCAGCACGTGGGCTGCCACCTCTGAACACCACACAGAAACTACATGAGAAATTAAGCCAGAGAACTACCTCAAATGTGGAAACCAAGCCTGAAAATGTGCAGTGAAAACATATGGGTCTCACTCCAACACACGTCTTTTAAACATTAGACTCCACAAATGGTCTCTTTGGTTTGATAGGGGATGTCTGCCCTTGTCGAGAGTCCCGGGACAACTGCCTGTACAGGTTGTCCTGGTATGCCTGAGCCACAGGGAGGGTCCGAGCCACCTTCACATCCGGGTACGAGGAGGCCTGGCCGACTCTCTCCAAGAGGTCTCCGCGGGACCCGTTGGCCAGCATCCCATGGGGGCTGTAATAATCGTCCTCCAGCAAATGGCCATTCTGTGCATTGTTGGTTTTGTTATAAAAGGCAATGTTGCTGATGGATGATGGTGGACTGAAGGACTCAGGCTGAGGCAGGTTGCCTGGAGACGTGGGACTGAGAACGGTATCCACGGATGACACGGCCCAGGTCCGATTCTGCTGGTGAAGGTGGGGGTACTGTTGAGTCCGGGCTGTTTTATCTATGATCCCCATGAATGGTGTGGTCCTGGATCGGGTGGGCTCACTGGGATAACCTCCCTGAGTGGGAGACACTGGTGACAGCTCGTCACATGACCTATCATATGCCGGTTTCAGTGGGATCTCCATTTGCTGAATCGAGGAAGACGGCCGGAAGGTTGGAGTGAGGTTGGAGGCTGATGAGATACTATTGCTGGATGGAGAGAAGCGGAGGCCTACGCTCTGGGAGTGCAGCAGCGGCCTGGGAGTTGGTGGGTGAGGCTTGATTTCGTTGGGGTTGACGCTAACAGGTCTTCTGATTAAATGCGACACATCAGGGGAACCTAGCTGGCTGGAGGAACGCTCTAGATCTAGTTTTGAGTGACAGACTGGGTAGTAGGATGCGGACTGGCTACGTCCAATCTGTGGCGTCTGGCTGTATCTCATACCACCTCGGTACGCCGAGGAAGGTCGCTGTGGAAGGTCCTCTTTGGTCAACCCTCCATGCTGACAGATGGCGCCCGCACTCAGGCTGGCCTGGACATGCTGCACGGGTCTCCCGTCTCCTACGATCCCCCCAATTGACCCTTGATAAACCAAGCGGCTCTGACTTACTCCCATGTCTCCTTGGGAAGACTGGTACTTACTAGCCATCGAGTGGGCGACTTGGCCATAGGCCCCTGTGGAGACGACGGAGCTGGAATGGACTGCGGCGCTGGGCTGGTTGCTTCTCACAATCTGGGCCTTGGCAGGCTGTAGCCTGAGCCCTTGCTGGGGAACTGCCACAGGCAGCTGAGGCATCTGGTAGGGCCGCTGGGTCATTTTGGATAATGGAGATTTTGGTCTGCCAGGAAGCTGACTCACACTCGTGTCTTGCTGATAGCGCACGGGGGAGCCCGACTGGGATCTGTAGACACTCATGCTTTCAGCTGGAGGGCTGGCCCGATACTGAGGGCCTCTACGGAGCGGGGAAGGGGGAGGGCTCGGGTATTCCTTGCCCTGTCCTCCCACGGGCGGGGGGCTGAAGCGGTAAGACCCGCTCTGGTGCGCCGGGGAGGTGTGTGGTGGGCTGGGCCTGTAGTGGGAGTTCTGGTGAGTGGGAGAAAGAGCGGGGGAGGTGGACTGATAGCCCTGTCTGGTGGGAGAACCTACGGAACTGCTGGAGCGGAAGTCGAAGACCTGATGCGAGCCGAGCGGTGAGCTGGAGATGTAGGCCGAGTCCCGATGGGCTGGGGAGGCCGGCGGGCTCTGGATTATCGGGAGCCCCTGACTGGGCCGAGCCTCGGTCTGGAGGCCAATGGAAACGTTCTCAACATCCTGTTCCAGGTACTCCTCCTCGAATATATCCTGGACGGAGTAGAGATCTTCGTGCTGCGGTTCGGGCTCCGTCTCCTCCGGCAGCGGCGGCTGCGGCGGCTGCTGGGGCGGCGGCTGCCCCTGGCGGCACTCCTCCTCCACCCGCAGCAGGAGTCTCTGGATCTCACGGTTGTTTGGACAGAGCTTGATGGCCTCGTTCAGATCCTCTAAGGCTGCTGCAAACTGTCTGCTCGACAAAATGTAAACACAGGAACTGGAGTTATTCTGAACCAACAGGAACCACCAAGAGCCGAGAACGCGGTCACTGCCGCAGAGAACTGAGGGGTAGTGTCTGTGGGAGTCTGGGGTGGGGGTTGGTTTCGTTTGATTTTTAAGGGAGGAAACAGGTAGGCTGTCATTCTGGAAGAGTCCAGAATGCTTCCTTAGCCTGTTTGGCCTCCGTCTTCCTTCTGGCCTCTCTGGGATTAGCAGAGAAGTGGCCCCATTTTGTCAGTCCAGCCAGGCCCTTCAGGAAGACTCTCTCAGTGCCCAGAGGCACACCAGGCGGTATGTGGGTTGGGTGGGGTTGTCATTTACAGGGTCACTGTCAATTAGCTTAGGAACAAAACAGTAACTACATATTTAAAAATCTTGCTGATTCAGCATAATTTTTTCTTTATATTCTCAATATTTTGGCCCCAAATTTCAGGCCTGTTCCCTCCTAGGCAAGAAGCCCGACTTCTGCCCTTTTCTCCCCTTCGCCCCATAGCACTGTCGCTCCTCCGTTCGGCTACATCAGAGCTGGGCAGGTCTTAGGCTCACTGACTAAGCAACTCAGATCTTAATTTGCAGATGAGGACACGAACTCTCAGAGACAGTCCCGTCTTCTCTATTAATAATCCTCCTATTAATCACTCTATTAATAATAATCACTCTATTAATTAATAAGCACTCTATTAATAATCACAGGAAAGGGGCGACTGGCCTTGTTGGGAAGGGATTCTCTGGGGATAAAGAGAATCTGACAGTTAAGCTTCCGTAAGGACTTTCTTACCCCAGCTAGCTAAGATTAATGTTATCACCCCTGTCATCACTAGACTTAACCTGGGTTTGGTTTTTTAGGACCATATCCCCCCCGGCCACAACAGTGAATGTGAAGCAGTTCTTTCCCAGGCAGGAGTTTGGGAGAAGGGTGGGACACTGGGCAGGAGGCACCAAGGACGGCGACAAGTTATCAAAGATCAGTGATGGCAGGTTCTAGGTCTTTCTGGAGACTTTACTGCCCATTTGGCCAAGCCACAGCAGATGGACACGAGGGATGGAGTTTCTCTTGAGCCCCCTTGACCCTGGCAGCAGGGACCTCCTATCTCCCTGAGGTTGTGGTGGTGCTGGTGGTGGGGACTTGGGTGAGGAGGAGATCTGATGCCACCAGACCTGAGGAGAACTCCAGAAGGAAGACTAAATAATCCAGGGACTCCTCAAATGTCTACCAGAAAAGGGGAGCCTGTGGTATAAGTGACCCATCCTACTGTCCTTCTAAAAGGGCCAGGAGGATGTTTTGCTTAAGTGACCTCCTCTTAAGTCACTGGTGTCTATGTTATCTGCTCCAGGGGTTAAAAAGTGATTGAGAGGTGGCAGAGGCTTCTTGGAAGAAGGTACCATTCTCCAGCAATACGACGGCATTTTCCTCCCAAAGTAAAATGCTCTAGATCTCTGGAGCCCTGAAGATTTGCCAGTCTCAAGTGGAGTTCTGTGCTATGGAAGCCATCACCAAAGCATGTCCCTAAATGTCCTCAGGGAGAGACACATTTTGGTACGTATGCCCCAGGATGGCCTACATTGGCTCCGCCAGATTTTCAGAAAAGAGACCTCTTGCTCGTCACCCTCTCTCTCTCTCCTCACCTGCTGCTGCGCTTTGCCCTTGCTCTCGCATAGTAAGCTTCATAAGATTTCGGTTTCAGCTCCAGGGCCTTAGTAGCAAATTCCTCCGCCATTCCAAAATCCTGTCATTACAATAGGTGTGCAAATGAGTCATTGAAGAGACAGGAAAGATAGACAACTTGGGAATAAAACAGATTATATGTACATTTCTTTGACATTTATGGATGGAACACCTGGGATTCTCGACATGCCTGGCACGGCTCGAGCCATGTGGCCCAGACCGGGAGTTGCTTCTGCCTTTGCCCTGAGTGGCCCTGCAGTAGGTCCTGGGAATTTCTGCCCAGGAGCATTAAAATACTCTAATGTACCTTCCTTCTGCTTTTCTAATGAATGCTGGCTTTTCTAGGACAGCAGCCAAATGTGAACCCAATGAAGCTCCTGAAGTTGGAAACCTGACCCGTTGTCACACGTGTGTGTACAAGGCAAACAGACATGTGCCTTGCACGGGGCCTCGCCCTACTCCCCAGCTCCCTGTCACACCCGCTATTCCTCCGCTTCCTAAGGGGCGAGGGAGGGCCAGTGGGATGAGGTCTGTGGAGAGGAGAGCTGCATGGACCATGGACCGCATGGACTGGCCTCGTTGGGAAGGGATTCTCTGGGGATAAAGAGAATCTGACAGTTAAGCTTCCATAAGGACTTTCTTACCCCAGCTAGCTAAGATTAATGTTATCACCCCTGTCATCACTAGACTTAACCTGGGTTTGGTTTTTTAGGACCATATCCTCCCCCCGGCCAAAGATCTGGGGTCAGGGCACCCGACAGACTCGGGTTCAGTCCTCCAGCCAACCCCATAGCCCCTCGGAGGGGGTGGTGGTGTGTCTTCTCATCCACACCTACTGCACAGGTGGGATGGAGTGTGAGCACACATTTGAAAGCCCCAACCCCATTTCCGGCACAGAGCAGCTGCTCAGTAAACGGCCTCTCCCTTCTCCTAACTGGGTCCTTACTCAGAAAACATTGAAAACAACAACAAAAATAAAGTAAGAGAGGGCCGTGGCTGTAACTGGGGTTTGTGACAGATCATCTCTTAATCGCCGAGGCTCTCGAGAGGTGCATGGTCTCATCTGTCCTCATCTGAGAACCCTGGGGACAGGGACCTGCGACATAAAGCCCAAGTTTTAAAGATATCCTTCCATACTAAGCTAAAAGGAGTGTTTTTCTCTCCTTTCATTCGGTGTCTGAGCCTTAGGACAGCACAGTGACCCCTGGTGACACGCATGATTCCAGAGGCAGAACACAGGCCTGGAGCATGGGTGGAAACTAAGTAGGAGAAGTAACGAGCCCTCTTGGACGGAAGGAGACAGGCCCCGGGAGCGCCGTCCAGTGCCGGCCGTGGGAGCTGACTGCCGCCTCTTTCGGAGCAAGTGGAGACCGAGAGGGAGCGTTCATTTGATGGGAATCGTCTTCTATCGCTACTCTCTTTCCAATCTTATCTTTTTCTTTCTCTTTTCAACAATCATCGTTTCTGGCAAGATCAGAATGCTTTTAAGAAAATTATTAGTTCAGGCCCAAGAGAAGGTGGGAGCGGCTCCTGAGCGTTACCTCATTCGCACTGGCTGGAGCCCTGGGGGACCCTGGGAGCTACAGGTCTGGTTCTGTTTCACAGAACAGCCTCACTGCCTTCCCCTGGGGCGTCCCCTTCCCACAGGAACCGCTACCCTGTCTACAGTCTCCTCGGCACCATGGGGCAATTCCGCCTCTTCGGGCCGCAACTGTGTTCTCTGGGCCTTCAGGGCTCTTCTCACTGCCAGAGTTTAGACGGAGGCTACGAAGGTCGTACACACAAACAGCCTCTCTGGAACTGAAGCAGGCCTCTCGTCCCTGCAGCTGAAATCTTGCTTCTGCACAGCTGCGCTCTCTACTCATCAGCATCCTTTTTGGGGGTGGATTGTTTTCAGCTCCTGAGGTACTGTGAGACCTCAGGCGGGGGATGATCGGAGGTTCCTGACACGATCTCATCTATTCCCAGCCTCCGAGACAGGATTCTTGGCCTGGGAGCATCTGCATGTCTGCGAATCATGGGAGCAGTGGCTGAAGGCATCACACGCCGTTTCTGCTTGGCAGGTGAGAAGGACCAAGGACTATGTGGGAGGTAACAGAGGACCAGAAAGAGTTCTAAGATTCCCTCTGTGACAGGAAGGGACATGGCATGCTGGAGTAAAAAGATGAGGAAAGAAAGTGAAAAGTTCAGGATCAGCCTTTGAAATAAACCTTGAAGTCCATGGTCCCGAGTCCTCTTTCCAGCCCTTCCTTAAGAGACTAGGGGTCTACTAGCAAGGAAGGGAGTGACTACAGTTCATACCGAATTGCAGCTGGAATTCTAGTGACCACCTCTCTCACATTTTCCCAAAGACCAGAAAACTGCCTTGGGGGTAGGAGATGATGATGATGGCATTCCAATCACTTTCAGTGGGAACTAAAAATTCAGAAAGCTCCAAAAGTGCCCACAGCATTAACTTTTTTACAGTTTAAGATACGGATTGTACTTAGACTTGATTTCTTTCAAATTGCAAATGTCAGTGCTCTGTGAAGGACAACCAAGTTCCAAATGGGGCCGAGAACGATTTCAGGGGCCTGGTTAAGAGCCAGTAAGTGACATGGACGGTCAGCTTCCAGGGTTGAAGGAAGCAGCTGGGGGGAGAGGGACTTACGTTCATTTTCCTGCGACATCGAGAGAGGTTGAGGAGGAGAGACACCTTTAGTTCCCGGAAAGTTTTCAAGTCCTCACCAAACCCTTCTCGCGGGAATTTCTTCAGGGCGTACTGGTAGCGCTGGGCAGCCTCCTTTACTTTCCCTTTCTAATGGGAGTAGAAGATGGCAAAACACAGAGTTGGTTTGCTGAGCAGCGAGGAGGTCTGGCCCGCTCCCTTCCTCCTCTCGGCAGTGATGGCTAAGTTAGCCCCCCCAAACACCAGCCTGGGGAGTAGCTCTGGCCCTGCTGGTGAGAGAAGAGGGTCCAGTCTTTTCAAGAGGAAACTCAACTGGCAGGAAGGGCAAGATTGAAGGGGATGCCCAAGACACAGGCCAAAGAACCAACCCCTGGGATCCCCAGCTTCCTGACCGGGATCCCCAGCTTCCTGACCGGGATCCCCAAGAGACTGATCTTGCTCATTTCAAAGGAGCTTTATCTTGACCTGATTTCCCTGGGATGCCTATTATTTTCTAGCCCCAACTACGCCAGAGTTATTACTCCTTCTTCACTTTTGGTTTGCCTGGAAAACTCTTCCTGTTTGATGCTCCTCCTTGCCAGTCCTCTAGAAGAGGTCATGCCCTTCCTCACAAAGGAGGTGGGAGCCAAAACAGTCTAGCTGTTGCTTCCCTAGTCTCAATGCATAAAACAGTTGCCAGTGTTCCCATTTTTAGAAAAGGCTTGGGGTAGGGTGAAACTAGTAGAGAAGTTTAGAATTTGTGTTCCATCTGCGTAGGAGGGATTTTCCAAGATGAAGTAAGTCTAGGACCAACTTAGGGACCTGGTAGCAGGGGCCTTGAATTTTCCTTACATTCTGTATCTGAAAATCTATCAAATAATAAATAAATACCTATACACATATACACATGAATAAATAAAAAGAAAACAAATGAAAATCTATCAGCTGAGCTCAGAATGAGGCAGGAGGCAGCTCCCCTTCATTTAGCCAATCTTAATCTATTCCATTCCTTCTGTGCGGCTGCAACTCCATCCAGGGAGCCTGAACGGTCTCATCTTCTCTTTAGCATCTTTCCTCACGGAGAGATCTGGAGTCTACCAAGGTGAGAACTCTGCCTTTCCTCAACAGGAGATAGGACTCTTTTGTTGGAATATGAGAAGTTCTATTATAGTCAGGGCTTAGATTCTTGAGACCAATGTTATCCCCAAGTCCATAAATATGACACCTGGAGTAATGAAGCCCTTCTTGGAAGTCATGTGAAATCCTGGGAGGGTCAGGACTCAAGTTTCCTAGAAGACCAAGATTCCTAGATTGTCATGACTTTCACACGGAGGATCCTCAGGAAATACAACTCTTCTCCCAGGAACTCAAAACATTCCTTACATAGAGGTGGGTGAGAGGTGGAAATAATGCACTTCATAATCATCTCCCACCTCTGGGCCTGAGAGCTCAGTGAGGCTGGATTTATGTTTACCTTTAGGAGAAGAAGATGCCGCTAATCTTAATATAACCAGGTAACCATGAAATGTAATGTGCTTTGCTTTTTTTTTCTTTTTAAGTAATCTCTGCACCCAATGTGGGGCTTGAACTCACAACCCTGAGATCAAGAGTTGCATGCTCTTCTGACTGAACCAGCCAGGTGTCCTGTCATGTAATGTTCTTTTAGGATTTCCTACAGGCTGTGGGAGACAGTCTGTGTTAGGGTACTGGAGACTTCGGCTTGAATTGTGACTACAAAAAGACTCCATATATTTTTTGTTATCATTTGGTGAGGGACTTAAAGAAAATTTTATAATTGCTATTTGTCTTGCTTTCCTTATCTTACTCAGGGATGTTGACAAGCTATTACTACTACAGACTTTTAAATCTACATATATATATTAAATATGAAAGTGAAGACCAATGCCTTTTCCCACAGACTAGAAATATCTGTACTACATAATTTTACTTTACTTGTGCCATGAGTTTCCAGGTCCCACTTAGCAGATTCCACGCGGAAACTAGGTAACTGCCTATTAGTGACCAGATAAAATTAGGTCTGCGAGTTGATCAGCTGCAGGCTTATGTAGGCCACGCTTGCTCTCCTGCTGGGAAAATAGAAACTCAGGATGGTCAACCTAAGAGCCCATCATTGAGGGAGGGCATTCTCCCTTGGCCTCTAGAACCGAGGATGAGACTGTCAAGACTTTAGTAGATTCTATAGGGAGAGAACGAACAGTCAGTAGGCACTTTGAGGAAACTGTTCCTCCCCTCCTCACCTTATAAAACATGTCCCCCTCTTCCATCAGCTTGCTCAACAGGATGATCATGATGTCTGGTTTGGAGGTGGCCATCGCCCACGTGGCTGGACCTGTAGTGTACAGGATGCATGATGGGTAAAAAACTCAGACAATGTAAGGGTGGCAGGAAGCTAGGTGAAAAAAACATCCTGGGGGATTTCTGCTGAGAGAACAACTTGCTCCACAACAACTTCCTCATCATTTAGACCTGGGAGTGTCTTAGGGACTCCCATTGCCAAGAAGCTGCGCTGGACTGGTATTCACCTTAAAATAAGAGCACCTGACCTGTCTGAGCCGGCACCACAGGAGGGCAGCAAAGCCTGCCAACGCGCTGGATTTGAGCAGGCCATGGCTTAGCCTGGCGCTGTTTTAAACGAGGTCATTCGGAGAAAGAGTTTACATCAAATGTCACCAAGAGATTTAGAAAATCCAAAAAGGGCAGTTTATTTTAGAACCCGGGACTCAAAATCCCTAGCTGTTTAGTCTCTTAATTTAAAAATATGTACTTTGTAGAAAGGGGAACCATTAAAGATTCTAAAGGCTCCCTTAATTTTTAAGTACTGAAGGCCTCCCTGGGATTTACTTTGAATCAGGAGCACAGTTCTAATGTCAAAAGACGTGAAACAAGTCAACATGACTGAGAACTACTTTACCCACACAGAGAAAGAAGAGGTTAAACTGATTAGTTTATAGACGCCTGAATTATTTACCAACTAAGCTTTTCAGGGTTAGTTATCAAAAGTTCAAGTTATTCTCTACAACAGTCGTTAAAAAAAAATCTTCTTTTAAGGTGAAGTAAATTAAAAGATTAGAGGTGTAGGGAACTCATGCAGGCTAAATCAAAGAGGAGAAGGCAAAGCTGACCAAGCCATCAGACCACGCCTGATGCTGACAGCGGTGAAATATACCTCGTGGGCGACTCGGTAACGTCTGACAACCTTCAAAGAAAGGAGAAAACAAAAAGTTGTAGGAGAGGAAAAAAAAATGGATGAAGGTGAAAAAAAAAAAAAAAAAAAAAAGGAAGGAAAAAGCAGCAGTGAGAGGCAGGCAGCAAAAAAGCCAGCATATCAGCCAACCCTCGCCTACAGGTCCGTGGGATGGGGAGCAGATAGGACAGCAGCAGCAGGGACTGGAGAGTCTGAAGCACATACAGAGCAGGGAAAGCAGAGGCTCACGGCGGTGCGGGGATCCAGGGTGCTGGTGGGGGGCGGGGGGTGCTGGTAAAGAGGCGTTAGCACGAAGATGTGCTTAAGGTTAGAGCAGCCTCCTGGTGAAGGCGACGAGGGGCACGGCAGATAACCAGGTGATTGTGGACACGGAGTAGTGTCGACCAGGGCTCCGAGGGTGCTTTCTCTGGGCCCAGAGCCTTTCTGTTCACTTGGACAACAACTGGGGCAGGGCAGAGGGGAGACTATACACACTCACACCGAACACCCAGGGCAGCCAGGCCACTGGACCAGTCTGGCCCCCGGGCACAGATGGCCAGCACCTTCTTCCTTTCTCCTACCTATCTTGGCTCCTTTCTTCAGAAGAGTGACAACAACAGATGTGTTCCGGCACCCCACTGCTCTATCCAGAGGGCGCATTCCGCTGTAGTCGACATGCTCGATCATGGCCCCGTGATCCACCAGGAACTGGACCTAGGATGGGGATCAAGGGGAACAGTTAGCACAAGTGCAATGGCTCAGTGCCGCCCCACTGAGGGCTCTGGCTGTTGCCTGGACTTTATTCAACCTCTGGTGTGAACCAGGCTGCGTAGCCACGGGACTTCCGGCCTTACTGTATTCTTGATCTTTAATGGTGTTTTGAATATGCTTGTCCTCTAGCAAGTACAGGTCCAAGAACTTTCTTTATATATATATAACATTTATCTATTTGAGAGAGAGGGAAGCAGACTCCCCTCTGAGCAAGGAACCTAACGTGGGGTTCGATCCCAGGACCCTGAGATCATGACCTGAGCTAAAGGCAGACACTTTGGACGGAGCCACCGAGGTGCCCTCCAAGAACTTTCTATCAGGAATCATCAACATGTTACTCCACTCTTAACCCAATAACATTCCGGATGGAGAACCATCCCTATCCCTACTACCCAAAGGCGCATGTAAAGGCACTCACCACCTCGGCATCACCGTAGAAAGCTGCCAGATCCAGGGGGGTACGGCCGTTCTTGTCAGCATGGTCTGTGGCAGCTCCGTTATCCACCAGAGAACGAACTACTGGGAGATGACCCTTCAGACAAGCCCAGCTGAGGGCTGTCAGTCCTTCTTTGTCCATTAGAGCAATGGAGGCACCTACAAGAGCGAGTGTAACACAGGGCTGAGGAAATAGGAAACACGGGGCTGCCCAGAGCAGGCGGGAAAGCAGGTCCCAAAGCTGAACGCTCGGCCAAAGCACAGCTGTTGTTTCAGTGGGGAAGTTCTCTCGCACTAATACTGCTAAAAAAAAAACAAAAACAAAAACAAAAAACCCTGGTCCTATAAGCTCTCAGTAGAAGAGGGTCCAGCTGTTTTTACTGGGTATCCTGGGCCTCCCACAAGGCTTCCTCTTTGTACGGAAGTTCCAGCATGCCCCGCAGAGAATGCTCTACTTGGGCCACGTGGATGTGCTCATGGCCTCCTGACTCTCCCACAATATTCCCAGAGTCTCACTTCTGGTCATGTTTGCTCCCATGTGGGGAGTCTTGTCATTCCTGCCTCACTTCTACTCATTCTCTAGGGACCATTTCAAATCCCCCCGTTTCCAGGAAGATTTTCCTGGTTCACTGTTCACCTCGTCTTGAATGTGCTTAACACATGTCACCTTATTCTGTTCTTCATTTTTTTTTTTTTTTTTTTAATGTATCCTACTTGCATGTAATAAATCCTCAGTGAATGTTTTCAGGAAGCAGCAAAAGTCTTCCCTTTGGAACAGTATAAACTCCTGGAGAGATTCTCCTAAAGCAGGAGGAGCTCAGTCCGCGCTGATCACTGGCAATAGCACCAGATCACGTTCTTTCTCTCTAGAACGTGGGAGAGATGAACTCGTGGGAAGAGACTGAGCCCAAGCCACAAGGAAATTCAGAGTTTAATTAAACTTGTCAGCCTTCGATGATCCAATCCCCACTCTCTTAGCCTTGTTGGTATTCTACATCTGTTTCTCTTTAGCATTTCTATCTTCTTCCATAAGGATCAAGCATACTCGATACACTGTTTTGTAATTAGTCTAAAGTTCAATACTTATTTTGTTCTTAGCCTAGACTGTAAACTCTTGGATGGCAAAGGGCTTATCACTTCCTTGCTGGTTTTGAAGAGTACCTAAGACAATTCTTTTCACACAGTGGACGTGGCGCACTAACTAAATTGGGATCAGCTTACTGCGTACAGAACATTTTCCAGGCCGCTGCCTCAGCTAGACAGGACTCAGAGGTGAGATCAAGCTTAGGATGTACCACAGCAGGCTCAGTGTGGGTCAGACAATCAGACTTTGTGGCTTCCTGCAGCAGGATGAAGGGCTGGAAGCTACCTCTCACCCTGCTGATAGCCACTAACGTACTGGGTTCTCTTTTCGTAATGGTGTAGTTTGCAAAGAAATCATCGATTCTAACACAGAATGAATTTGAATGTGGGAGAAAATCTAAGGAGTTTTCTCAGATGGGATGTCTAGAAACTCCCTGGATGGAGCCTCCCATGTAGAAGAAGCAAGATAAAAAGGTTCTGGATGTCTATTACAGATAAGTTGATTTTCCAAAGATAAGGAAAGCTGGAATTTAAGAAATTAATAGGAGATACATATGAAATGAACCCATTTATTCAACAGACGTCCAAAATTCAATACGTAATCTTTCCCTTCACTCTTTTCTTCCCCTTGCAGTTAATGGAATCACATTTTTTCCAAACATCCATTTTAAAACTTTGGAGTTATCTTTAACTCAATTGTCATTATTTCCTACATGTAATTACTCTATATCCAAAATCGTTTTTGTACTTGGCCCTTCTGCTCTCTTCTAATAGCTACCGCCCCTGGATTAGAGCCTCATTACTTCTCATCTATTACAATGCTTCGTAATGGCTCCCCCGGCCCACTATAATTCCTCCATCAAATTGTACTACTGCCAGAGGAATTTTTCTTTTAAAGCACAACTCTGGCATCAATTCCTTTTTAAAAAGTCTTGAAAGGCTCCCCATTGCCTTCAAAATTAAGTCCAAAACCTCTTTTGGTCTGTTCCTTTTCACTTTCTTTCCACATACATTTCCAATTTTACTTCCCAAGAGCCCTCACATACTTCACTGGACAACCTGCATTATTTCCCCAAACCTCTTGTGTGCTGGATCTCCTCACTGATTTTCAGACACTTCCCCTCCCTGAACAGGACAACTTTTTTCCTATTCACCTTTCAAAGTCTGTCCTTTTCTAACGCAAATACCTTAAACAGAGCATTTTATCTTCGTTTCATCCCTTCCTTGCTGGATTACAGAGTCTTGGGGGGCACAGATTACAGAGAATCCATTAAAAGAAAATCCCTTGCTGGTACAGCACTGGTACAGTGTTCTGCACGTGAAGCTGGGTAAATAAATGTTGGCAGAATTTGCTGATTTCGTTGAGTCTCTGATTTAAGTGTAAAAAAAAGGAAAAACGGAGGCTCTCTGACTCTTGATGGTTTGACTTACAATTTTTCAACTTTACGATGGCGCGAAAGGGATATGCATTCAGTAGAGAATGTACTGTGAATCTTGAATCTGGACCTTTTTCCAGGATAGCGATGTGCTATCTTGTGATGCTGGCCAGCAGCAGGGAGCCCCAGAAAGCCAGCAGCCACACCATCACGAATGTAAACAACAGATACGCTTACAACCATTCTGTTTTTCACTTTCAGTATAGTATTCAATAAACTACATGAGATACTCAGCACTATTATACAGTAGGCTAAGCTATCACGTTCCATAAGCTAGGTGTATTAAATGCATCTTCAACTTCAGATATTTTCAACTTAGGGTATTTTCAACTTGGGTTTATCAGGACCTAAGCCCATCCTAAGTTTAGGAAGATTGGTAGTACAAAGACCAGCATGTCTGCAAGGGTAAGGGAGAACACATCTCTGCACTCTGTCTGATAAGCTTCCACTGGTGTGTGGCAGACACTGTGCAGTGATCTAAAAGTTATCAGCGCCTGAAGAGGTCTTGCCTTTTCCAGTAGACTTGGGTTGTTCTGGGACTTTTGTTCCTGCTGCATCTTATCCTGGGAATCTAGGTACACCCTCTATGCTCCTCCAACCCTCTCTTGGCAGAAGTAAGGATAGATATCATGAAACCAGTCTTGTTTGTTGGCTTGTATTACGGAAGCAAGAACCACTTTGCATACTGGGAGAGTGGTTCTCTGGTTCTGCCCCAGTATTGCGAGTCTGAGGCTGTGGAAACAAATACCTCTTCTTTGGAGGATACGTCTGAAGGCCTAGTAAATCTCTGAGTTTCAGTTTGAAATCTTAGAAGAAACCTCGTCGTCTTCTTAATTTGACTACCCTCAGTTGTGCCGGCCTGGTTAGTGTTCTTCCTTCAGGAGCTTGGATTCCTTGAAGTGAATGTGCCCAAAGAAATAATTTTAAATGTGTAGGTCCTTTTTACTAATGGGGAAGGCTAACTGGAATAAAGTCATTAGCCTGGGCACAATCACACTATCTCCTGCTTCATGTAAATGCTCAAAGTCCACTAGATGGTACTGTAGAGTCAACAGTGACTTGAGTTTTCCTTCTACAAAAGGTCATGCTCATTCACCCGTTTTGCATAGGTGACTGAGGTCAGAGCAATCAAAAGGCGCCTGAAATGCTTTTGAAGGCGGTGTGACCACAATCTCTTTATTTCCCATTCACCAGGAGCATGTGAATGTTAATGTCAAAAGGAATTTATTACAACAGAAGAGAATATCCTGATTTCTCCAATAGGGTCCCACTGTCAGCAATTATCTTAATCTTTGTCTCCTCCGGATACAAGAAAAATATTAGTTGTACAGGCTTACAAAAGAATTGATAAAATTAAAGAAAAAACACAATCCTTGGAAGATGAATAGCTATTGAGTGTATATTAAAAAATCAAAGTTTGGAGATTACAGATTTGAATTAGAGAATTTAGAACACATTAATCTGATTAGAATACCAAAACTCCCTTAATTCATAAGGAAACAAAGAATATCAGAGTTAAAGGGTCCCACT
Source organism: Mustela nigripes (assembly GCF_022355385.1). NCBI lineage: Eukaryota > Metazoa > Chordata > Mammalia > Carnivora > Mustelidae > Mustela > Mustela nigripes. The sequence goes on from NC_081572.1 coordinate 14,881,474, forward strand.
GTATGTAAGAGAGGAGATGAACTTTCACATCTTAACCAACTAGATTCATAATACATATATATTTTTTAAAGATTTAGAGAGAGAGAGAGAGAGAGAGAGAGCATGTGTGCACATGCATGGAGGGAAGGAGAGGGAGAGAAACTTAAGTAGACTCCCTGCTAAGCATGAGCCCAATGCGGGGCTTGATCCCAGGACCCTGAGATCCTGCTCCAAGCCTAAACCAAGAGTCTGGATGCTCAAATGATTGGGCCACCCAGGTGCCTCAATAATATCTATTCTTAACATCTCTTAGAATCCATCACTAGTTCCTTGAATCCAAGGAATTGCCCATGCAGCTCTGGCACTCCAAGACTGACCTTGTGCAAGCAGAAAGTCCACAGTTCCTAGATGGCCTTCGGAGGCAGCCATCATCAGCGGAGTACGACCCTGCTTGTCTGCCATGTTGACATCAGCTCCATGGGTGAGTAAAAGATCAACAATCTGTAAGTGCAGAGAAACAGGGACCAATGAGCCAGGAAGAGCTGCTGAGTAGACATGTGCATGCTGTTCCCTACACTGGGGGGATCTCCTCCTGTTGCACAGGCGAGTCACTTCTCCATGTAACTTTCTACTGCAAGGGTCTCTCTAATTCTTGCAGAGTCTTACTACCGTGTGATTTGATCTGACTCTCTTAAGGAAAGCCAAATGAGAATTCAACTCTGAATGTCTGACTTACCCCTGAAGTGAAAAAGAATTTAAGATACAAAAGGTCAAAATGTAGACTAAACCATCCCACAGTGGAAGTTCCGACACTAGTCACTGCCTTTGTGAGTGCCGTTTTATTGACCTCTAGGGGCTGCTAGCTTCCCTGTAGTGAGGATTTATGACTGAAATGAATACAGCAAAGTGCCTCTAATAACTCTTCTATACCGTTTGGCTTCTAGAGCTATTTTTCTACACAAATACTTCCAAAGATTATTACCAATATATGGTCTTCTCCATTGTAAGTGTATAAATTAGCATTTATCTGGAATTCAAACATCTGGAATGACTGCATAGCTAGAATTTATGTACACCACGTTTTCTTTTAGCAAGTCTGAGACACCTGCAAGACACCTGTTAGCAGGGATCTGTTGGGATATGAATCTTCTAGAGGACCTGTGGGAAAAGCAGGTCCTGGTCACTCCATGACCAGGCCAGAAGGAGCTAGTCCCTCTATGCAATCTAGATCATGATGATGACTTTTTAAAAAAATGATGATGATTTTGAACGTTAGGTTTCTGACATCTTCTCAATGAACCAGAATACTAATAACCAAGGCCCAAGTCCTCAAACCCAATGACTGGTGAGTAACCCAAATGTGACTTTTTTTTTCTTTCTGCTTCAGAAGTTCCTGTCTAGAACTCACCCCTCCCTGAGGGGCTGGAAGTAGCTAGCCTGCTTACCTGCCAGTGGCCCTGGCGAACAGTGCTGAACAGAGGCACTGCCCCTCGGCGGTTTGGCTGGGCCACTGCTGCCCCCTGTTCCAAGAGGAGACGGCACACCTCCAGTTTGCCCCTCCCGGCGGCAGCTGTCAGTGCTAAGAGCAGAGAACACAGACTGAGAACAGGCGGGTCTTGCGCTCCCCCGCCCTCTGTGTGAGTGCTACTTGACCTCCAAGCATGGGAGTGGTTACTTTTGCCATGAAGGATATTTAAAAAAAAAATCATGAATAAAACTACATTTAAGTGGGCTTACCATGTATGGAGACAACTGCAGTAAAAAAATCTATTTGAAAATCACCTTTGATTAAACTGACTTGGTTTAATTTTTCCTACCTAGACTGTCTTCCCTACTTTTGACTTACCTCTTTTTTGGGGATCTCTTCCTAGCTAGGAACTTTTCATGGGTGTGTATGCATGGGGAATGTAGAGAGAGGGTCTCTGCAGAGTAAGGCCTTTTAATTTTATTTTTAAGATATTTATTTATTATTATTTTTAAAGATTTATTTACTTGACAGAGAGAGACTGCAAGAGAGGGAACACAAGCAGGGGGAATGGGAGAGGCAGAAGCAGGCTTCCCGCTGAGCAGGGAGCCTGATGCGGGGCTCGATCTCCCGACCCTGTGATCATGATCTGAGCCGAAGTTAGACGCTTAATGACTGAGCCCACCCAGGGTCCCTATTTATTTATTTATTTATTTATCTATCTATTTATTTATGTATTTATTTATTTAAGATTCTGTACACTTATTTGACAAAGAGAGAATGAGAGAGCACAAGCAGGGGGAGCTGCAGAGGAAGAGGGAAAAGCAGGCTTTCTTGGGAGCAGGGAACCTGACACAGGCCCCTGGGATCATGACCTGAACCTACATTTAACTGACAGGGCCACCCAGGTGCCCCAAGTAAGGTCATTTTTAGAATTAGCTAGGAACCATTTCTGCCAGCCTCTACTCCTGGGTCCTTAAGCCTAAAGAACCAAAGTCAGGAATGGCAGTCTCAGGGTCCTGGGCCAGTTTTCTTTTCTTTTCTTTTTTTCTTCATTAGAGACAGAACTTTTGCAACATTTGTAACCACTTGCATGTAGGGGTCAGAACTGTTCAAGGTAATAGCCTTAAAGATGAGAGAAGAGGTGTGACAAAGACTCTTCTGAATATGAAATAATGGAGTCACTGGTAATAAAAATTGCTATAGTGGGGATGCTGGGTGGCTCAGTGGGTTAAAGACTCTGCCTTTAGCTCAGGTCACCATCCCAGGTTCCTCCAATTGAGACCCGCATCCCAGCAGGGAGCCTGCTTCCCTCTCTCTCTCTGCCTGCCTTCTCTGCCTACTTGTGATCTCTGTCAAATAAATAAATAAAATCTTAAAAAAAAAAAAACTGCTATAGTGACTACAAGGGACATAACAGGGAGAAACTTAAACATTCTTCTTTTTGTGTTACTGTCCGTTTATGATCTCTGAGGGAGTGGAGATTCATGAATGCCACTTTCATTCTCTGAGCACTGTGTCAATAGCAGCAAGAGGGATTTGGAGATAGATTTTCCTATTGAGTCCATATTTGAACAAATATATATATATATATATATATATATATTTCATTTGACCATGGCGTCTCAAATGTATAGGCTCAGGGTTTTAAAGAATGGAGGAGGTGGAGGGGATGGTAAACACTATCAGGAGGTGGCAGGAATTATGTTTTTTAAAGAAAGAGGATAGAGAACTTATTCTCAAACTGACTTGGACACCCGATGTGGTAGCCAGGGAGTCCTTCCTTGATCATGGCCTCCTACTCCACTGGCAACTAAAAAAAGATAGTATTTCGCAAGCGCAGATAATATTCCAGTTTGCAAATGTTGGTATCTCATCAGGAAGACAACTGAAATTCAAATCAAATGGTCACTTGACATTTTTTTCATCCAAGTGCAACTGGCGGCATTTTGTCTTTGGGCTTTGTCAAACATAACTGATTCATATGCAAAGTCAAACTACCTGTAATTTCCACTAAGCTAAGCCTCCAAGTAATCTTTTCTTTCCTCAAGTATAAGAAGAATTCATGAAGGCAAATGTGACAGTTTTAGAAGATTAATTACTCAAACTAGATGTATCTGTCTTGTCTTAGGGGTATTTTCAGTTTTATTTTGGAATTCTTAACATTGGTGTTTCTGTCCCATTCCTCACAGGAGGGCAGAGGTTTATCTGAGGTGAGGATCATTTCCAAGCCCTCAATGAATGAGTATAGGTACTGACGGGTATGATTGTTTACTTGATAAAGAAGTTTTACGTCAAGAGATCTTTGGCAATGTTCCATTTCTTTTTTAAAAATTAACATATAATGTATTATTTGTTTCAGGGGTTATATTCCTTTTTTTATTTTTAAGATTTTATTTATTTATCTGAGAGAGACAGAACACAAGTTGGGGGGAGGGGGAAGGGACAGAGGGAGAAGGAGACTCCCCACTGAGCAGGGAGCCCCATATGAGGCTTCATCCCAGGACCCTGGGATCATGACCCGAGCCAAAGGCAGACGCTTAACTACCGAGCCACCCAGGCACCCCAAGAACCCAACTTCACCATTCTAATAGTTCAGAAAACAACTTTAATTCTTGGGTCAAAACACAAGAGTAGCTTAGGAACTTGACTGGAAATCATGTCGTACATCTTAGTTTACACATGTATATATAAATGAGCTCTCAGTAAAGCTGGAACAGAAATAACTTGACTGGGGTAGACACTCATTAGGAACCATAAGAATCATCTTGTTGGTACGTGAAACAAAGGATTTATAGAATTTCTAACTCTTACTTTCCAATTCCATTTAAAGTAGCTATGCCCTGAGAATGGCGGGTGGGGGTAGGGGAATTTGTGAAAATTCCTTTCACAAAAGAATTGTAGCCTGCTGGAGAAAATATAGGCAGTATTTCAGAATCAAACCTTTCACCAATGATGCCAGTTCACAGAACACTGCTGAAAACTTACAACCAGTTCCCATCTTGAAAGCTGAAACTTCTACTGTTCACTCTAACCTGGAGTTACATTGCTCTGCCTGGCGCATTTCAACTTGCTGGATAACACATGTATATGAGAGGGAATGTTCCATTTGGCTGTTTTCTTTGTTGTATCATCTCTGTTGCTTAGGTCATGATGTAATTTGGTAGGAATCTCCAGCTGATAGCTGGACACGGTCATTAACACAGCTGGCCAATTTCATCTCAGAACAACATGCTATGCATAATGGGATTTGTACTTTTCAAAATCCAAGAGCAAAAAACTGCTTTGGCTGAATTTTATGTAAGTCTTATCAAAAACTGTTAAAACTTTTTGAAAGAAAGAAGATTAAGGTAAAGTCGGTTCTGTAAAACAACCAACCAATTCAGAGCAGTTTGGAGGAAATCTCTTCCTAAGAGACCAGTAACAGAATTTGTTCCCTAACTTGTCAGCAGCTGATGAGATTATCTGACATAAAAGGCCCCTTTTCAAAGCAAAATATCTAAGGAGTCTGAAGAGGCAGACAGGATGCAGCTCAGAGTTGGGGCAACAGCCAAAGTCTGCTTGGACGGGATGGGGACACTAAACAGAATGCAGCAAAGCAAATGGTTCTGTTGATCTATTTTCAACTGTGAGAGAGTAGAGCATAGACAGGTCATGCAAGACCAGTGAGAGAGGTGGTTGGGGAGACATAAACTAATCACTACTATCTAAAACATTAACTAAATATTTTTTGAACTATTTGTCAGACACTGTCTCTGCTCTCAAGGAACTCAAGGTTGGGTAAGGATAACAGACAAATAAAAATAACATTACTATCCAGTGTATAAGTTGTATGGAGGTAACACAGAGGAAGAAGCATCTGAGAAGGTCTTCCAGAAGAGATGTTCATCTGAGCTAGATGCTTAAAGAGAAACAGAAAACCGAGAGGCATGCCAGGCACAGGGAGAGCAGGTACAAAGGCCCTGAGGTGGGAGACAACAAGTTTATTGTTATTGGAGTTACCAGTGAAGCCAGGCAATAGATAAGGCTAGAGATCATGACTGGTCTTCTTGGGCTCCACTAAATAACTTCATTAATGGTACAGGGGGTCAGTAAATGGTGGTAAGCAGGTTAAGTGACATCAACAGATTGTGGCTCACAAAGATCACTCTGGCAGAAGTCACAAGGGAGATGAATCATGAAAGGGTGACAAGAAGATCAGTGAGGAGGTGGTTGCAATAAATTAGGCAAAGGATAATAAGCATGAGTTATGGGTATCTTGTTTATTTTGTGAACTCTTGCTTCTTTTGGGTCATAGGACAGTTCAGGCGCTCCAGAGATTTTAGAAGATTTTTAATGCTGGTCCTGGTCTAAGCTCGTAAGACAGGGAAGAAGAGGGAGTAGCGAACAATCTTGTCACCTTAATTGCTTTTCTTCTGTACTATTCCATAAGACGTCTATGAAAACCCTATGGGATGGGAGGGGGCCAGCCAGATGGGGGAGGCTGGTTGTAGGCAGATACTCTGGAAGAATAAGGAGGCTGCAAAAGGAGGACAAAAGCAACCAGGATATTCTAGTGACCTGCTTTTAGAAAATCTGCTCTGTAAAAATTCTATTTTGATTATTCTTTCATTATATGCTAAGATAAATGTCATTGATTCTAAGATGCACTTTTTTCCCTTCACATTTTTCAAATTGTGTTATGTTAGTCACCACACAGTACCAGTTTCTGATGTAGTGTTCCATGATCATTTGCATATGATACCCAGTGCTCCATGCAGTCTGTGCCCTCTTTAATACCCTTCACATTTTAACATCTCTAAAACTGGGATGCATCTTGTGATTTCTGTGATAATAAAGAACTGTGCCAGTTTAATAGGTGAAGGCTTCCTTTTTTTTTTTTGTAGTGGTACATACATTAATGACTTTATAGTTTCCTATAGTTAGAAGTGTCTTAGATTTGGTATAGTAAGGGATGCAGATTGTTGGGACCATCATAGTCATTTGATTTTCCTTAGGTAAAAATTATGTTGTTTAGACCGGGGCTGTAGGTATGAGACCCAACCAGCAGGCTGCAGGTCACAGACCTTCATTCTCTATGTAAGGACATGTTTAAGATTTTGCCATTGGAGAAAACATTACAATTCACTGGGTCATTATACATTTTAAATGATTATGTGCTATAAGGTAGAAAGGAACATGTATATTTATTAAATCTATCACTATAGACAGAAAAGCAACTATGGGTTGCTATATAGATATCTTCTATATATATTAGAAGAAGATGTATGTAGGAGAAGATATATAGATATCTTCTATATAGCAACATAGTTGCTATAAAAGCAACTATGAGCTGCTTTTCTATATTAGTGAGGAGGGATAATGTCTTGCATAGCACAGACATTATTTCCTAGAAATTTTCCTGAAGCCAAATAACTATTTACAGATCTATAAATTGTATTAGAGATGCATTTCATTCTAGCACTATTTAGACAGCATTTTATGTTTTTAATCCTGAAATTATTTCATGTATGTATCAAGTTAAACACAATCTAATTGTGATTATAAGCTAACTCACATGACGCTTTGATCTTTTTTTTTTTTTTTACAATCTTGAGATATGGTACATATTTAAATAAATACATGTAACAAACTTTGTTGTGCATGTTAAAGGGAGATATTTAAAAAGGTCCTGAGGCAATAAAATTTTATCCTTTTCTTTTTTTTTCAGAGGCAGATGAAGAGAGAAAGAGAGAGAAGTGCAGAGGAAGAGGGAGAGAACCCCAAGCAGGCTCCATGCTCAGCGCACAGCTGACACGGGGCTCAATCTCACAAACCTGAGATCATGACCTGAGCTGAAATCAAAAGTCCAATGTCTAACTGATTGAACCACCCAGGTGCCCCCATAAAGTTTTATTCTAATAAGAAATTCATATCAATAAGTCTTCCACTTAGTTCACTCCCTTCTTGAACATTTTTAAGAAATTCGTTCAAGTACAGCACTAGAATGTGTTTGATATTCATCACTATGATTGTTAACCTTATAATTCCCATCTATTATCCTTATCAGGCTGTAGTTTTTTTCCTACCCTCCCCTGGGCTTCCCCCGGGGCTCCACGTGTACGGCTGGCATCAGGAGCCAGTTGGGAGGTTCAGCAACACTGTGCTGGGCAAGGCTGTGCTGATGGGAACAGTAAAGCACCATGTCCCTTCAGCAGCTCTCAGTCACAGTATACATGCTCCAGGACGGCCGGCGCCCGGGTCAATCCCTTCCCCTCAGGCCATCCTCTGGCTTCCTGCGGGTTAGAGTCCCAGAGATGGCAGCTGTTTCCAGCTGCACATTTTCCTTTAATCTGTCATGGGCTCTTAAGCTGCAGCTGCCTGGCATCTGTTCTCTTTTGGCTCTTGCAGAGGGAGGGATTGTTGGGGAAGCAAATTCCCGAGCTTTGGACCATTCTACATGATGTTAAAGAAGCCATGAAACCTACCTATGATATTTGCCATGAATGGAGACATCACAATTTGATAGGTCGTGATAAATTTTAAATGAATTCAAGTGCCTCCTTTATCTTTAATAACACTCTAACTAAAACACACACTCTCTTTGTTTAAGAAAATATTCCCCCTACATTGGCCATCTCAGTATTGGTCTTCTTCTCCTGGCAAATCTGACACATATCTGTGGTGCCTCCACATCTTTCAGTGTCCTGGTTTCATAACAACTCATAAAAGGTTATTAATGTTTCTCCAGATGTTCCAGTTTAGACCTGGGGGAAAGACAACAACCATTTCCTGCAAAGGCCACAAGGAAGAAGCTTCTGTTTGTGTAGTAAGTACCAAGCAATACAGACATCTCTTGGCTACAGATCAAGAGGGACTGCATGGGACTGTGCCTTAGAGGCCGGTACCTCCATTTTGCATTCAGAGAGCAACTTTACTCCGAATGTATAGTTTAGCCATGTCAGATACCACTCTGTCATGGTAACACCTGGTTAAGCCAGAGGTGTGGATACAAATTTAACCTCCTGGATTACAACTGCAGGTGGAGTTCTTTTGATGGGAGAAAAATTTATCCTAACTGCTACAAGAATCCCATAAAAGAAGAGAGAGGCCACAACTATTTTCTGCTCTGGTTTGGCACATGGTAAGGAAACTTTCAGTCTTCTAAAAATATTTGGAAACAAGAGCAGACTAAAGTTTTGGTTGAAAGACGACACTGGTGCTAGTGATTTGGAGAGTCCAATGGGAAAGAGGACTGGAAGAAGGACACTGCTTGACTTTTTACTTTGGCTGAATCAATCTCCAGTACAAAAGCCATACAGCGGAGAATGCCAAAGGTTTGCAGAGGAAAAATCAGGGTGTGAGATGCCGAATATCTTCACACAAACACAACACATTACTGAGAAAAGGGGGTAATGTCCATGAGAAGTACCTGTCTCTCCCCAGAGACTGTCAAAACTGTTGATCTGTGCTCGCTCTACTTCTTCTTCATCTTTTTCTGGAAGATCAAGTAGGTAGGAGACAATCTGAAATGAGAAGTTGTGTCAGTTCAAACTTCAGGTGGGAAACCATGCTACAGGCTCTAGCCTGTGAGGTCTGAAAGATGCCTGGATGACCCAAGCATGATGCAAGCTCTCGCGTATAGAAGAAACCAGAACCGACTATCCCAGCAAAGAAACCCAAAGCAGCCACAATGGACATTTCTTTAATCAGGTAGAGTTTATATGTTTCTCTTGAACATAACTCACTTACACATGGGATCGAGCCCCATATCGGGCTCCCTGCTCAGCAGGGAGTCTGCTTATCCCTCTGCTCCTCCTCCTACTCCTGATCTCTCTCTCAAATAAATAAATAAAAAATCTTTAAAAGAAAATAAAATAAAGAGAAAAAAGATAAGCAATCAATAAAAACCAGAAAACAAATATGAAGAAAATGTAGGACCTGTATTTCATCAGAGTAGAGCAATGATCTCTTTTCTGCTTGCAAGTACAAGGACTATTTTGGGGATAATAAAGGGAGAACGACTACTAACAAAAAAGAAAAGTGACAGCTCTGTTTCTGGGAATTTGCCTGTAGAGAGAGTTTAACAACCTACAGATACTAAAAACTCCAGTTTTACTTAATATTCCATTGGTGACGTATTGGGTCACCTGGCAGGGCAGCTGGACACCAAGGCATTCCCATGCAGTGGTGAGCCAGTGTGTTCTGGACCACGAAAGCAGAGTATTACATGGGCAGAGATTCTGTAAGCTGGTTCTTCGACGAAGATGTTTATTAAAAATTAAATAAAAATAAATTATATGAAAAACAAAGTTTAAAAGTATAAAATCTCATGCCTTCTTATTTACTACATTTGACATTATCTGTGCTCTTGAGGTGATTTATGAGTATTGTATCGTGTGGTGGAAATCCACACTACGGTGTGTGTTCCTGTGCCTCTCTTCGCAACTCTGCGTTGAGTGATGTCACAATGGCAGCTCTGTGGCAAGTGTCGGGGGAGCATTTACACCTTGGCAATTGGCAAACATTATAAATCAAGATTTGATTTAGTGCTTACGCCCAAAAAGACTCCAGTTTTTGTATGAGGGTGAGAAGTAGTTTAACATAGATCACACAGCAGATTTAATGACAAGAAAATTATTGGGAAAAGAGCAAAAGAGATCATCTATAAATGATTGCTGATTGCAACCACAGGTTGGCTTCAGATGTGAATTTCACAAAAATCAAGCATTCTACAATGTATATTTTATATTTGTAAACTGTATGCTACATATACTTCATTATAAGTAAAGTTTTTTAAAGAAGATTTTATTTATTTATTTGAGATAGAGCCCAAGCAAGGGAGTGGCCGAGAGAGAGGGAGAAGCAGACTCCCTGCCAAGCAGGAAGCCCAACATGCAGGTTGATCCCAGGACCCCAGGATGACGACCCAAGCCAAGGACAGATGCATAACCGACTGAGCCACCTAGGTACCCTCATATCAGTAACATTTATACCAATTTTAAGTATGTATGCACACACACACATACTTCTGTTACACTACACAACCCTCCCAGAACTGGATGTTCAACATTTCCCAGCAATTATCAATTCCATACATTCGTTACTGTATTATTACTATGATTAGTAAAAAAATGGGCAAAAATACCATTTGTACAGTGTTTCACAGCTTACAAACCACTTTCATACCAGCTGAGTAAAAAAGAATATATTAGACTAATTTTACTGATGGGAAACAAAGGTTCTCAGAGATTAGGTAAACCACCCAAGGTCTAGAGCAAATGAGTAGCAAACTGGGACTCAAACCTGGTCCTTCTGAGATTTCAAATATTGTACTCCTCCCATTCCACACCATCTACTCATGTGAGTACAGCTCACTAAATAATCCCTACGAGCCTAGTGTCACTGCCTGTTAAATAAGGGTGGCAAAACGGGGAAGGAGTTGGACTCGATGATTTCCAAAGTGCTTTTCCAGTCTCGTGTTGTGTTCATAATTTTAGATATGCTGGTATTTGAGAATTCAAGTGTTTCATGGAATTCAGTCTCAATTCCTCAAAATCAGTGACCAAAATGCTAATTCACATTAATCGGGCAGGTAATTTTGTAATAATGCAACCCCTTGCCCCGTTTCCTAGGTCCTTTAATACATAGTCTAAAACCCCTAACCCTTAGCACCTGCTTTCTTACCTCCGTGTACCCCATGCTGGCTGCAGCAATGAGGGCCTGCTGGATGGCGTGGCTCTTCTTAAATACTCCTTGCTGCTGGCCGGCCATTGTCCAGTCACACTGAATCAAAAACTTGACAACCTCCAGGTGACCTCGGAGTGCAGCATGGACCAAAGCACACTGTCCATTCTTGTCCAAATGATCCACCTCAGAGGAAAAACAGAGAAATGGATGTGAACAAAGATTTGTGGCCACACTCCTAATCCAGTTACATTGGTCCACTGCACATGACTAGACTAGCAAGACTCATCCCTTCCCAAACCCTGAATCCATCTCTGAGAAAATCTAGAAAGTTCTCTCCTACTCAGGCTAGATCACTGCTGAGCTAGAACTATGATAGATGTCCCTCAGGGGAGAACTTCTTTTCGTAAGGTCAGGCTTTTGTTTTCACAGAAAAAGGAACCAAAAAAACAAAACTGCCAGCTCCAGCTTTGTTTTCCCGAGGCACATTCTCCTTTGTCCTCGAATAGTTCTTTTCAGACCAAGATCTATCATGAAAGACTCGCAGCTCTGCTGGCACCAAAAAAAAAAAAAAAAAAAAAAAACACAAAACCCAAAAAACCCAAAAACCTGTCTTTGAAATCATGAAAGAGAAGAAAAACATTTTGAAGCTCAAATTTTTTGGTCTTCCAAAGAAGCAAAATACCTCATATCATGAATCATACTTTTGACCACTAAGCTTTGGCGGAGGCTACTTTTTTCCTCCAACGGGAGGGAAGAATCTCAGATCTGGCCAAAATGGCTAGAGATCCTTGTAGTCTAATGCTAGACTATGTTCCAATAGTGGCTTTTATGGTTGCAGTGTTGGTTGCTCGTTCAGGTTGAAAGAAGAGGCTGGTTAAGGCAGCCACAAGTTTCAACAGAAGAGTGGCCTTTTCTGGCGGGTAGACTTCCCGGGGTAGTTAGAGCACTGGAAACCTAAGTGCTGCATCTGGTTCACCCAGCAATCTATTTAACGAATGTTTACTGAATGCCTACTTTGTGCAAGGCACCACATAGGATGAAAAGGTAAATAGGGTAGTAAAATATAGATTCTGTTCTCAAGGACTTTCAAATAAGGTAGGGGAGATGCGACCAATACAACAGAAATCTATCCAACAAAGGATGAAGAATGTCGTAAGGAAAGTAAAAGTACAATGAAACTGGAGAGAATTCCTAACTAGAATCAGGAACAGATTCTGAAGGAAAGGTGCTAGAGTCTAAATGTTTTTGTGCCGTTGAAATTATTTGTTGGAATTCTCATCCCCAGTGTAATGATATTCCAAGGAGACAGGATGTTTGGGAAGTGCTGAGTATCCTACTATCATGCCCCGGGAGAGCTTGCTTTCCCTCCTCCATCACGGGAGAACATAGCAAGAAGGTGTGACTATGCACCAGGAGGCTCTCACCAGATACCCAATCTTCAGGCACCATACTCTTGAGATGTAGCCTCAAAACTGTGGGAGGTAAGTGCTGTCTACTGACCACTCTGTCTATGGTATTTTGTTATAGCAGCCCAAACGGATTAAGAAAAGATCCATCTCACTTGGCTGAGATAGGAAATGATTAATTCTAGTTTTTGTAAAGGTAAGGTACATGGAGGGAAAGCTTACAGTTACAAAGTTGAGAGGGTCTGAATGCCAGGCTAAGTGGTCTGAATTTTAATCAGGGGTAATGGAGAGTCATTGCGAATTTTCATGCTCATACTACATTTTCAAAAACTAAGGGAATGAATAAAAGGTGCTTTGGCTCCTTGGAAATGATTAATTCCTGGGCTGGGGCACTAATAGTAAATGATGAGTGTGGAAAATCTGGTAGTGCCAGAAAATCCTGAAAAGCTCAAAAAATACTTAGCGGAGACTGGGAGGACACAGGAGCCAACTTGCAGGAGTTCCTAAAGGCCAAATCTTGGGCAATTTGAGCAACAAATAATAATGGCAATGGGTTATAGGTCCTACTATAAGGTAAATACAGGAATCCATAATGCTATAAACGAATAAACAAATACATATGTAGGGGAGAAGGGTCTGCTCTTCCTTACATTAGAATTCTAATTAATAAATGTTGAAGGAATGAGGGAAGCAGTAAAGTGCAAAAATAGCATAGCAATCATCATTGCAGCAAGAATCTCCAATGGATCCTAAAAGCAATGAACAAAAGCATGAGAAACAAGCTATTGGCCTAGCCTCAAAGCATCTCCCTCAAAGATACTTCTTGGTTACAAAGGGAAAAATAGTAACTTGAGACCTGACAAACCAGGCAGACACAGTGTGACGCAGGTGGCCGAGGTCAGCATCCCCCCCCCCCCCCCAATGGCAACAGACCTCACAACTTCACCCACCCCTCCCCCATGCTGCAGGAGGAAGGGGCCCAGCAGCACTTCTGTGGGAGTCTTGCTGAGAATATATAAACGCAATCTAACAGTGAGAAAATCTCAAAGTAAAACTGGAGAACATCCTACAAGTAACTAGTTAATATTCTTCGGTATTTTGGTGCTGATGCCATGGGAGAGAGTGTGAGGATGGAGAAGACCAGAGGACAGAATCTCAGGGAATAGTGATATTAGGAGAAGGAAGAGAAAAAAGCAACCAGACAGGCAGGGAGAGAACCAGGGCCACACTGCAAGCTCTAGGAAGTGTTGTGTCAATACTGCCAACACTATGGAGAGGTTTGGAGGGGTGAGAAAGGAGAAAAAGTTATTTTATTTGGTGGTTGGCAGTTGTTTGTGGCTTTTGAGAAAGTAGCTTCAGTTGAATGCCAAGAGGTTAGGGGTTTTCTTTCTTTGAACATTTTATTTATTATTATTTTAAAAAGATTTTATTTATTTATCTGACAGAGACAGATACAGTGAGAGAGGGGACAGAAGCAGGGGGAGTGGGAGAAGCAGGCTTCCCGCCGAGCGGGGAGCCCGATAGGGGGCTCGATTCCAGGACCCTGGGATCATGACCTAAGCCGAAGGCAGATGCTTAATAACTGAGCCACCCTGGTATCCCTAGAGATTTTATTTTTAAGTGCTCTCCACACTGAACATGGGGCTTGAACTTATAACCCCGACATCAAGCATCACATGCTCTACCGACTAAGACAGCTGGGTGTGCCCACCCCCCATTTTTCTTAAAGAATATTATGTATTAGGCCCTGCAAGAGATGAAAAGAGACTTCATCTCTCTCACTCTCTTTTTTAAAGGATTTATTTATTTGAGAAAAAAAGCAAGAGAGAGCAGGGGGAGGGGCAAAAGGAGAGGGAAAGGGAGAAGGAGGAAGCAGACTCCCCACTGAGGCAACACAGGACTCAGTCTCACGACCTTGAGATCATGACCTGAGCCAAAATCAAGAGTCGGAGATTTAACTAAGCCACCCAGGTGCCTCAAGACTTTATCTCTTTTTAAAAAGACTTTCTCACTTTTCCCATGGTGACCCCCATTAATCCTTTTAATGGATGAAAATAGTGAGACTGAGAGTTTAAATGACTTGTCCATGCACTTGGAGAAAAATGGAGGCTTTGACCAAGTTGTGTTTGATACCAAAGTTTATAATTTTAATGATTTAACTCCTCTTTCTTTCATGAAAGCCAGACTAAAAGTGGTTAAGGGGCAGTAAGGAAGCAGAGGTGGCACGTAGAGATGACTCTTGGGCCAGGACTGGTGGACACACAGGGAAGAGATGGGATGGTAGCTTCTGGTTAGCAGCAGAGAGGGAAGCGGTCTTTTGGGGTATAGGTGACATTCATAGGTTTGTTGAGAATTTATTTTTTATTTTTATTTTTAAAGATTTACTTATTTATTTGTCAGAGAGATAGAAAGCGAGAGAGCATGAGCACAAGCAGGGGGAGCAGCAGGCAGAGGGAGAAGCAGGTTTCCCGCTGAGCAGGGAGGCTGACGCGGGACTCCGTCCCAGGACCCCAGGGGATCATGACCCAAGCTGCAGGCAGACGCTCAACCAACTAAGCCACCCAGGCAACCCAAATTGTTGCGAATTTAGAAAAAGAGTGAAAAAAATACAGGTGGAGGCAAGTGCTTTGGAAAGGAAGGTAAACACTTCCTCTGAGGCAGATGTGAAGTGAGTGTCGGTAAGGATTAACAGAGTTTTGAGACAGAGGCACATGGAGATGAATTCAATCTTGGTAATGCAGGAGGCCAGGAGGTGTGACAGGGTGTGGAGATGAATGCAAAATGATTTCCATGCCTGCTCTGAGGAAAATGACAGATGGTTAGACTGGTAACTGGGCAGTAGGAAAGGCTCAGTGAGATGAGAATAGGAAATGACAGCAGTAGTAATAAGGCCCAGTTGTTCTTTTTTAAGAGATGTTCATTCAGATGAATAGGACATTAGAGGTGGACAGTATAGGTCTGTGTCACAGAAGACACTCAAGGGTCTGGGATTTCACTGCAGAGTCTCAGGTCCCAGGTCTCAAAAGTCTCAAGAGGCCTCCTTTCTTCCTTGGTAAGAATCCTGGACACCTCAGAATGAGGTCACACATACTACTTATATTTCAGTGCAAAACCACTGAAATCCTCAGTCTGTTTTCAAGACTGAAACAAAATGCCACAAGGCTACAATTTTCCCCAAAGGCTTGCACTGTTGAGATCAGCATTTTTCCTTTCACCAAAATTTTGAAATTGAGTTTTTTTTTGTATCAACAGCTCTTGAGATACTATAAAGCAAACATGTTTTCAGAAAGGTCTTCAGGGAATTAAAGTACGCTAGCAGAAACACTGCTGAGTGCCTCGGGTCGGTTTGAGGATCAACCCAGAGTCATGTTCTCATACCTTGAAGACACTGGTCTTCAAGGCTAGGCCGAGGGAGTCTGTTCTTACCTCCACGGCAAACTTCTCTTCTCTACACATGAAAGGCTGTGGGCATGGTTCGGTTCCCCCTTCTCAGTGCAGTCTCTTTGCTCCTTCCCTTCTCCTTCCTCCCTCTGTGCTCAGCAGAGAAGTCCCTGGTTGCTAGGTGGGGACTTTTTGTGGCTGCTGATAAAGGCAGTTTCCTAAGTGCCCCCCAGGGGGTTCTAGAACCATGTCCTGATGCGCTGCAGAAGGGGCAGCGGCAAGTGGGCCAACAATGGGCCAGGGCTCCCTGTGCTCTGCACCCTGCTGGGCGTGGTGTGCTCTGCCTGGACTCCCATGAGGGAGACTGCACAGGGCTGCAGAGATGCAGCGGGCGGGGCAGCCGTTACCTTGGCTCGCTTCTTGCACAGCAGCACCACGATGCTCAGGTAGCCAGCTGCGGCTGCGTAGCCCAGAGGGGTCAGGCCGCTCTCAGATGAGGCATCCACATTGGCCCCAAACTCCAACAGTAGGGCCACCATTTCTGTGTAACCAAGATGAGACTGGACACACAGAATTGGAGCGTTATTTAAAACCTCTGTCCGGTAATTAATGTTGGCACCTCCCAAAATCAGCAGTCGGCTGACCTGGAAATAAGTAAACAGAAATCACACTCAGGCAAATTTCAGTTGCATCCTTTCAGTCACCTTTAAAGATTTTATTTATTTATTTGACAGAGAGAAAGATCATAAATAGGCAGAGAGGCAGGCAGAGAGAGAGGGGGAAGCAGGCTTCCCGCCAAGCAGAGAGTCCGATGCGGGGCTCGATCCCAGGACCCTGAGATCATGACCTGAGCTGAAGGCAGAGGCTTAACCCACTGAACCACCCAGGCACCCCCTTTCAGTCATCTTTGATGAAGTCATCTGGGACCCCACAACAGCACCCCAGGAGCATTTAGTAACTGCTTTATCAGTCTCTACTTGCTCCTTTTTTGATATCTTGCCTTTAGAAGAGGATGTGACATGTCTCCTTTCCATGAACTGCTCAGTTGTGAGAGCCAACTGCCACCCACACCACAGGGCTGAACACAGCCTCTACTGGGTGAACTGCTGGCTGGAAAAGCTCCTACCGAAACAAAGCTTACCTGAGATTAATTTACTGCTAGAGGCCCGAGGACCTGACCCTATAAATCAGAGCCAGCTTATAGAAGGTAGTAGCTCAACAGGTCTGGTCTTCAATTCACAGAATAAAATGCAACCATTTAAAATAGATTAGACTATCAATAAAAGTCTGATTACGGGAAACAGTCTAAGGTTAAGTCAAAGATCAGTTCAACTGCCACTTAAATGTCTTCA
Source organism: Mustela nigripes (assembly GCF_022355385.1). Classification (NCBI taxonomy): domain Eukaryota; kingdom Metazoa; phylum Chordata; class Mammalia; order Carnivora; family Mustelidae; genus Mustela; species Mustela nigripes. The sequence continues at coordinate 14,898,726 of NC_081572.1, forward strand.
CTTTATTTTTGCACAGCTAATTCTTTAACCTGTCTGTGGTCTACAAGCATCTACCTTTATATTTGGAGTATAGAGATTTCGTAAAGATGCCAATGCCATGGAAAGACCTTCTGTGCTGTAGGAGATCCAGAGGCCTTGGAGGATGGAAGAGGATACACCAACTTTTTTACTCAAACCCTGAAAAAGAAATAGAGACAGTTAAATTAGTAGCCCAGCTGAAGAGTACCATGAGTAAATAGTGGCTTCTAGGTTTGTTGTACTAAGAAATGAGAATAGAGTCTTGCCCTAACTATGTCCATGCCCAGCAAAGCCAGGCCACTCATGGAGACAAAGACTAGTCCTGTAGGAACAAGTGGATTTAAATTGTTTCTATATTAGCAGTCTCTGGCCACAAATCTACTTAATACCCTTCTTTTTCTGCTATGTCTGGATGTAATTCCTTCCCCATACCTTTTCTATTAGCCTTCTAGAATCAATCTCTCAAATTCAAGTTACTGAAATACACACTGTGGCAAAGATAATGCAATGTGGTCACCGATCTCCATCTCATTTTCTCCCTGGACGTTTGGGAAAATGATGTTTCCCAGCCTCCTTTACAGTTTGATGGCCCATGTGACTGACTTCTAGTTAGTTAAGTATGGGCAGAAACAGTATCTTGTGTCTAGGCTTAGCCCCAACACCGCCACCCCCCGCCACCGCCGCCAACCCCTCGCACTTTCTACTGCTCCTCTGGACTGTAGGCTGGAAGATCCAGTGGAGGATTCCAAGGCCCCAGACTATTTCAGTATTACTCTATGGAGGAAGCCTGCCTGTTGATTTGCCCTGGACTGTAAGAGGAGAGAGAAATGAACCTCTGTCGAGTCCCTGAGATCTTACGGGTTTGTTAGAGCAGTTAGCACTCCTCACCCTGCCTAATGCACCCTAGAGTGATCATATCTGTTTATCTTTGGAAAACAACAACATAGGTTGGATCATCACGAGCAACACATTTTCTCTGGTATGACCAGCATAGGTCCCACTGCATGCACTAATGTTTGCTCCTTTCACTGTGGCTTCTCCAGAAGGAAGTCAGAATACTTTTCAAAATTTCTGGATAGTCAGATATTCTCTGGTAGTTGTTTTACTATTCTGCCTATATCTGGGTGAAGTGAGTTCAAGTGGGAAATCCTGAGGGAAGGAAGATACTAACAATGAAGCTGGCACCTAATGAGTGAATCTGGGGAGGTATCTCTTAAAAAATTTAAGCTACTCCTGCCTGCTGTGTTCTTGAAAAGCAGGTTGTTCTTGCCTAGAATACCTAATTATGTCCAAACCAGCAATTCATGGCCAACTTTGTTTTATTTATACTCCTGACCCTACCTCCCCACCCCCTTTCCCCATGACTGAATTATTTGGAAGCAAATCCCAGACCTCTTATCAGTCAATATCCAAATATTTCAGTAAATTCCTCTAAAAGCCCAACATTGTTATGATACCTAAAATTAACAAGGATTCCATAATATGAGATATCCAGTATCCAAATTTCCTTGACTGTTTCAGGAAAAAAAATAATTTTTTTCTAAATTGTGATCCAGAAAGAGCCATATACTACAACCAATTTTAAAACACTTTAAAAATGTAGAGGGAAAAAATGAGATTTTTTTCCTATTAATTTTTTATAAAGATTTTTATTTATTTATTTGATAGAGAGATACAGAGAGAACACAAGTACACAGAGCAGCAGGCAGAGGGAGAAGGAGAAGCAGACTTTCCCCTGAGCAGTGAACCTGATGTGGGGCTCCATCCCAGGACCCTAGGATCATAACCTGAGCTGAAGGCAACTGCTTAACTGACTGAGCCATCCAAGTGCCCCTCTATTAATTTTTAAACAAAATATTATGCACATATTCCATACATGTACACATTTTTGCCTCATTTCAAGAGAGACATAGTAGTCCATTATATGGATGTATCATAATTTACTTAAAGGTAAGTTAGGGTCTAGAGCTTACCTCCTGGAAAACCAGGAAACCTACCTCTGACTCCCTCTTTGGGTCTCAGTCTCCTAATCTAGACTATGTGTGAGCCTCACCAAGATCTTTTGAGGAACTGTAAACTGTATTAACCAATTATACAGAAAAATCAATAGAAATTAATATTTGTGTCCAATAGAGGGAGCTTTTGGTATTGGAAGACAAGCTCTATAAATTGTGGTTGAAGGGGAAAAAAGGAAGGGAATCCAACATTTATTCAGTACCTATGTGTCAGGTTCTATGGTAGGGCCTTTTCATACATTAGCTCCTTTAATCTCCATGACAGTCCTATGAAGCTGAATTTATTACTATTTTTATTAGGAGGAAACAACCCAGAGAGGACTAAGTAATTTGCCCAAAGTCCTATAGCCATTAAAAAGTGGAGCTGGAGTTAGAAGCCAAGTCCTTTTAACTCTAAAGTTCATGTTCCTTCCATTAGACCAAGTTAAACCTGGGCCAGGACTTCAATTCTGAATTCTTAGCTGGGAAAGTAGCAACTAAAATAAAGTAGCTGATTGCTGGCTTCTCCATTTAATTCTGACCCATTCTCCACCCTTGAGTGTCTTCTTTAAAACTGTCCTTTTTTATCCTAGACAATCTGATCTATTCCTATGGCTTTACTTTTATGATTTCAGCTAAGCATTATCTCTTTTATAACTATGATATTTAAAGCAAAACTATGACTATGATCTATAATAGTCAACTTTCTCTTAAACACCGACTTACATAAAATAAAATATTCAAAATAAAAATTCCTTAGATACGTTCATTTAATCCATTAGAATATTATGAAGATTATCCTACAGAGAAATAATGCTGAACCAGTGCTTATTAAAGTCACATAGCAATTCTACTTTTACTCAAGGTCTCCAGCATCAGAGGGAGCTTGGAAAGATATAGCAACTCACTCCTTTGCTCAGGGCCTATAAATTTGGGTTTAGTTTTCCTGAATATAAATTGCTTCTCTTTTCTGTGTGATACTGAGGACAGTTTTGGTCATTTAAGATACCAAAGGAATTTTAAACGAGAAAGCCTAAGATGGTTAGAGAAAAGCTGAATGTTCCCAGAATACCAAGTCATAATTTTTCCTCAAGGGGACCTGGGTATACTTCTACTTCGGGTAATGGTGGATCTAAACTTGATCCTGCTAAGGACAGCTAGGAAAAATGGTACAAGATTTAAAAATCGTCCTCATCAAAGACATGGGAGGAATAACAGGTTGGAGAAGAATTACTAGCCCAAGTAAGGATAGGATGGAGCCCAGGAGAGCAGCTTAGAGCTACTTTTCTCCGCAATGTGTTTGCCAATTCTACAGAATTAGCTAGGAGTACTTTTAATAGCTTTGGGATTTTTAGGGCAGTGAAATCTTCTGTAAGATACTCTAATGGTGGATACATATTAGGCATTTGGCAAAATCCACAGAAACATACGACACAGTTAAGACCTAATATAAACTGTGGACTTCAGTTAATAATGATGTATTGATATAGGTTCATCAATTTTAACAGTGTACTGCACCAGTGCAAGAAGTTAATAATAGGGGAAACTGGTGGGACAGTGAGTATATGGAGATTCTCTGTATTTTATGTAAACCTAAAACGGCTCTAAGAAAGAAAGTCTATTAAGAGCAAACAGACAGACAAAACCTGGGTTCTACTCCAGAGCAATGATTGATAATCTCTGGGAGTAAGGCTCAGAGGTGTGTGTGTGTGTGTGTGTGTGTGTGTGTGTGTGCATGCATGCACATGCGTGTGCTTAAAGTGCTCTGGGAGAGGAGCACCTGGGTCGCTCAGTTGGTTAAGCAACTGCTTTCAGTTCAGGTCATGATCCCAGAGTCCTGAGATCAAGCCCTACATCGGGCTCCTTGCTCAGTGGGAGCCTGCTTCTCTCTCTCCCACTCCCTGCTACTCTGCCTGCTTGTGCTCTCTCTGTCATATAAATAAATAAAAGTTATTTAAGTTCTCCAGGAGAATCTAATGTATAGCCAAACCAAAAGCCACTGGCCATTGATCTCCACCCACAGATAAATCTTGAATATATAAAATTGGGTGAAAAAAGAGAATTTCATGAAGAGTATGATTCTGTTTATGTCAAATTTAAAAGTTAGCAAAGTAAGTCTATATATTGTTTATGAATGCATTTCTATGTTGGAAAATGCAAAATATGGATAAGAAGAACACATATGAACTTTAGGCTAGAAATCATCTCTGAAAAGGGGAGAGAAATCGAGTTACAGAGGGCTTCTACTCTAAGTATTATATTTTCATTTCTTCAAAATAAAAAGATTTGGAGCAAATACGGAAAAATTTTAATGTCTTAAATCCGATAGCGAGTATTTGATTATTTGGTTATCTCTGATTTCTGGTATGTTTGAAATATAATACAATTTTTAAAAAGGGGGACAGAGGGATATTTCCTCCTCTGAGACAAGAGAAAGTTGAGGTAAGAACTGATGATACTGTAGATTGATTTTTTTGGTGAGAGGAGAAAAGTTGTTAAGGGAAGTCACACTCAATGGCTTTGATTTCTTCAGTGACTCATAAGTCAGGCTGTTTGTGCAGTTAGTTGACTTGGTTAAGAGCCAGATGAAAAAGAAATGGGAAAAGGAACTGAGTAAGAATAGACCTTGGCAAATGAATTTCAATGAAATGGTCCAGTAAATGGACTACAGAGCAGCACTGAGGGTCCCAATGAGGTTGAAGTAGATACACAGGAAAGAAGGCTGAAATTCAGAGCTATACTCTAGGATCTGGAGGATGAACTTGACTTGTGCCATGGACTTGCTCTGCTGATTTCTTCTGCTTGGTGGGGTTGACTCTTTGCTTCTATGTGGTATAAGAGGAAAGAGCTTCAGTTTAGTTAAATTCATCTCAACAGACATGACAGGCAGGATCCCATTATCAGGCAGGATGTAGCCAAAAATAACCTGTAATTAAATTGTGAGCTGATGGATTCTTAAAGAGAGCTTTAAGTTCAAATAACTAGAAAAAGTACTTCTTCAGTATCTAACTACTGCTCAGGCAACAAGAGATCTCTGCCAGAGATGGATGGTAATGGGGTCTCTTCCTTAAATATTCGTTAGAGTCTAAATTTACAACATTGTTTATCAGCTGGGAGAAAGCTTCCTCAGTAGTTTAGACTACAAACAGGGAACGCATACAGAGATGACAGCAATCTCATCTTAAGGATCTGAGCTCTGGGTCAGGTATCATAAGATCATGGCAAAAAATAACCTAGGGGGCTCATCCGGTGAGGTTCTTTTTTTAAAAAAAGATTTTATTTATTTATTTAACAGACAGAGATCACAAGTAGGCAGAGAGGCAGGCAGAGCGAGAGGAAGAAACAGGCTCCCTGCTGAGCAGAGAGCCCGATGTGGGGCTCGACCCCAGGACCCTGAGATCATGACCTAGGCCAAAGGCAGAGGCTTTAACCCACTGAGCCACCCAGGTGCCCCTAGGTGAGGTTAAGAAAAATTATTTACAAATATGTCATTAGTGACTACAGTGATATAACCTATAGTTATCCAAGCATCTGAAATAAATCATTACCATTCTTATCTGACTAACCGTGTGGCCATGCTTGGTTATAATGAAAAGATCCTGGTAAAAAAAAGGGGTTGGCAAACTATATAGCCTGGAGCTAAATCCAGCCTTTCATGAACTTTTATAAATCATTTTTTACTGGAATATGACCATATCCATTTATTTCTGTATCACCTTTAGCTGTTTTTGAATTACAATGGCAGAGTTAAATGGTTTCAACACAGTTTATACGGACTACAAAGCCATATTTGCTGATCACTGCTGTAGGGGATGCTAGGTAACCTCTGACAACGTTATTTCACCGTCTGGAATTTATGCTCATTATTAATTCTTACTATCAGGCAAGAGATTATTACTAGTAAGTTTGATCATAAAACCTTAGATATATGTCTAGGACTTTGCATCTTATAATGGACCTCTTTTGTATATCTTCTATGATCCTGATAACAATTCTGAGAGTTAGATACTATTACCATTTTACAGATGAGAAAACAGATTGCTTAAAAGGTAGAGTCTGTACTGAAACCCATGCCTTTTGACTGATGTCCAAGGATCTTTCTTCTTCCTACCAGATGCCTGTGTATAGCACCTTTCCCCCTTGGCCAACAGTTCTATTCTGGTAAGAAATGTTATAGAACTGACCAGTCAAAGAAACATTTCAGAGTGCAGCATTTAGGCAGTGAATTGCAAGAGCACTCTGAAACCCTTTTGGTGGCCAGACTCAATCCAACAAAACACCTTGCATTACAAGGTAGATTGAAATATCTCTGGCCACAATTCACAAACAGCCTGCTTTCTTTTCATAGATTAAAAAAAATCAAAATGGCAATTAAAGGATCACAACAGAACTATTTAGTGCTCAACACTGGTGGTCATTAGGGAAGTGCAAATTAACACTACAGTGAGCTACCACATCACACTAAAATGGCTCCCATAAGACTGACAATACCTAACAAGTGTTAGGCAAGGGCTTGAAAAAAAAACTGGAACCCTCATACATTGCTGGTGGGAATGTAAAATGATGCAGCTCCTTTGGAAAACAGATTTGCAGTTCCCCAAAATGTTAAACACAGAGTTACTATATGACCTAGTAATTCCATCCTGGTATATATCCAAGAGAAGTGAAGACATGTTCACATAAAAACCTGAACACTAACACTATAAATATACTAAATGCCACTTAGTTGTTCACTTTAAAATGGATAATTTTATTTAAAAAAAATCAAGAAAGGGAAAAATCTGCAAGCTAATATTCATAGCAACGATAGTCATAATAGCTAAAAAGCAGAAACAACCCAAATGTCCAACTGGTGAATGGATAAACAAACTATGGTGCATCTACAAAACAGAATATTATTTGGCAATAAAAAGGAATAAACTGGGGTGTCTGGGTGGCTCAGTTGGCTAAGTATCCAACTCTTGATTTCGGCTCAGGTCACAATCTCAGGGTCATGAGCTGAGCCCTGCACTGGGCTCTGTGCTCAGCATGGAGTCTGCTTGTCCCTCTCCCTCTGCTCCTCCTCTCTGAGCAGGTGCGCGCTCTCTCTCTCCCTCTAAAATAAATAAGTTTTAAAAATCTTAGGGAAAGAAAAAGGAATCAAGTGCTGATACATGCCGTAACACAGATGAACCCTGAAAACATGCTAAGTGAAAGAAGCCAGACACAGAAGGTCACATACTGTATGATTCTGTTTATATACAATGTGAAGAAAAGTCAAATCTACAAGACAGAAAGCGGACTGGTGGTTGCCAGGGAAGTATGGGGAGTACCTTCAAGTGGGCATGAGGATTTTTAGGGTGATGGAAATGTACAAATAGTGGTGACAGTTACACAACTCTATAGATATACTAAAAGTCACTGATCTGTACATTCTAAATGGGTTACTTTTATGGAATATAAATGATACCTCAATAAAGCTGTTAAAAGCAAAAAGAATGAAAAGGGCTTCTTAGCCAGCCAAATATCCAGAATCAGGCCTATAACCGTGTACTTTAAAGGTAGTTAATGATACTGTACACAATTTTTCATGAACAAAGATAAAACAGAGGGGATTTAAAATTAATTAGAAAGAAATATAAATTGGATTATATGTCACTGCTAATTGGGAGTTCTAAATGGTCCTGGTTATAACTAGTCTGTCTTTGCCTTTTCATGACCCTCAACTGAGGGGGACTGAAAATTCTAGCAGTCTGGGAGAAGCTAACGTGAATCGACAGGGAGCACTGGGCATTTAAAGGACCCTGAAAAGTGTAGCATGAGGAAAGTCATAGTCCAAGTCTACATTTTTCAGCCCACAGTCACGTCATCACCATATGCTGCACACCCGAGTATTTACGGCCAGAATCACACACGGAGCCAGTCTGATCTCAGGCAACCATGCTGTCTGCAGCAACTTCAGATAAAACTGTGTCAACCATAGGAGCGTGTGGTTTGAATGTAGGTTTTCACATACTGGATATAATCACCCTGGGTCAAAGAAACTTTGTATCATTTATCTGTTAATGTGGTATTTGTTTATTTTATGGTATAGAAAAGACAGGAATTAACTTCTTTGTATCTGATCTTAGGCAGATGGTGAGGCTAAAAGCTTAAGTGTTTAAAGCGGTAATGCTTAATACTTATGTTACTTTCCTAGCTGACTGAAGGACAATGATCTCAGAGTTTGTAGAAGTAGCAGACACTTTTTGGTCCACTTGAAGTTGGAATGAGACACCTGGCCTGTTATTTTAGTCTCATTCTGCTCCCGCTAAGTAAGGTCACTGGGTAGAGTCATTTTTGGTACAGTGATTTGTTAGATAAGGCAATTATGATTCAAATAAAGGACTTGTCACTGTGGGTTCCACTTCTGTATGTCTGCTGAACAGGCCTCTCCGGCTGTGCGCTTATATACTGGGAAGAATTTGCTAGGCTCTCGGAGTTGCCCTTAATGCCATCTTTCTCTCTGAAGAGAACCGTTTTATCTTTAGCAGTATCTCTCACAGAGAACTATTTAAGATACTTGTATTTCTCCATCCTGAGGAAGGAAAAGCACTCTGATGTGACTGCAGGGACTGGAGCAGGCAGATGCAATAGCAAACTGTGGGCTAGGAAGACCATGAGAACAAATTTCTTTCCTGACTTTTGTGCTTTATCCAACAACTCTTACTTAGACTTTAAATTCCTTGAGATTAGGGACATTATCTTTTTTGTTTCTGTATCCCTAGGACAATGTCTACATTAAGTGCTGAATAAACAAATGAACGCCCGTACAGGCGCAGACAGATGAATTACGTGCCGTCTCCTCTGCCCTTGTGTGTCCGCTCCAGCCTTGCGAGTACCGAGAGAGGGACACTGATGCCCTAGAGTTCTTAGAAGTTTTGAAACTACTGGGAGAAAAACCGGGATTACAATTGGAATGGAGAATGGGGGAAGCAGCTCAAAGAGAGGTTAGTGTTGGTTCCAGATAGTTGGAAAATCATAGTACCAGGAATATTAAAATCTTCATAACACAATTATAAGAAAATTGAAAGAGTAACTGCTCTCAGTGATTCTTTTTAGACATTGTGAACATCTGCGACGACTTGCTAGAGCATGACTGTCTTCAGGAGATGGTAGGTCATATACGGAGTACACATACGTATGTGTATACGCTTCTTACCTAAATGATTATACATGCACATTTCCTGAAAAGCCTAGCAATCTGCTAAACTGGGAGATGACAAATGTGGTTCCCTTTCCAAAGACCTAGAGAGGAACAGGCTACAAATTTGAGGAGGTGGATCAACTCTGTAACAAAAAGCAGGGACTACATTGAAATGAGTAGCTTCATCCACAGTGTTAAGGAAAGCCTGCTGGAGATTGAAAGAAAAAAGCCTTCAACTTCTCTAATTACCTTAAAAATGTGTGCTTTGAGGATGTGATGTCCCAGTTCAATAGTCTGCTGTCGGTTTAGTTTTCCCTCTTGGCGGGAAAACCAGAAAGCAAGTAATGTGTGACCACTCCTGCAAAGAAAAAGAGACTCATTTTAGAATGTTAATGGTCCCGTGTTCTGCATTGGGTGGGGGACTGTTCAGGTCCATCCAGACGTCCACCGAAACTCTGTCTCATTCAACCAGTTTCTAAGAGAAGGGCACCTGCTGCTGGGCAAATAATGGGTACTGAAAGGTCTCTAACTTTTACCAGTCCTTTACCCAGATCACATGTGTGAATATCACAAAATGTCATTTCTAGTAGGCTTACACCATCCCACACACAGATGGCATTAAAAGATTCATTTTTATATTCTGTCTCTGTGAACTCTCCACTTATTCTACCCATACTTTAAATGTCAGTGCTCCTCAGGATCTCCGTTTTGGTCCCCGTCTGTCCTCTCTCCAGTAGCTCATCCATCCCGAAAGCCTTCACCACCACCTGAGTCTTCTTCTTGATCTAGACTTCCGAGACTTCCACCAATATATATCCAATGGTTTGTTGGATTTCTCTACCTGGAGGTCTCGCAGTACCTCAAGCTCAACAGGTCCCCAGATGGATTTACCACCTCTTCCCCAAGGGAAGTTTGCTTTGATCCCCTCTACCTTCCCTGCAGCTGAGAAACAGGGAGTATTTTCTTTTTGGTACAAGCATTACAGATTGTTATCTCTCTCGTATGGTACACAGCCGCGATTTCATGCCTCTCCTCTGTGCGACTGCAGGTTTCCAGATGGCATCCACTCCATCTCCTTGATAATGGACCCTTAATCTCTTAAGAGAAAACTCTCTTTTCTGCCTCCCCATGTTGTCTTATCAGCCCATGATACTCAGAACTGCCATGGTTCTCGTAATCATGTGGTCACCTGGTCTGAAGACAAAGCTAACAGAAGGGCTAAGCTAAGAGGACTGCAGAAAAATAGAGCGTAGGCCCTGACTATATGGCATCAGAAGCTCCCCAAAGTTTGGACTTGTTATATGAAATAACCCATTTATACTTTATACATTACTTTATATTTTATTTTATGTATAAAATACATTTATACTCCATTTGAGTTAGGAGTATTCTCGTTCTTCTAGCTCAAAGCATCTTAATGGTACGTATTCTTCCTTTAAAGAAGATTTTATTTATTTGAAGGGGGTGGGGGGAGGTGCAGAGGGAGAGGGAGAGAGAAAACCAAACAAACTTCATGCTCAGTGTGGAGCCTGACACAGGGCTCAATCTCATGACCTTGAGATCAGACCTGAGCCAAAACCAAGAGTCTGATGCCCAACCAACTATGCACCCAGGTGCCCCTGATATATTCCTTTAAGTGTGAATGTATGTATGTACGTATGTATAAAAGATGTGTGTGTATTTCTGTTTACATTAGGACAGAAATTCTGAGTTATTTATATTTCCTGGAGTGCCTAACACAGAGTACTGTATATAAACATTCTCAGTAACATTTTTTGGAAGCAAGAGAAAATTAGGTATTAAAGAAAGGATGCTGGATCACCTTTGGGATGTGCTCTCTTGCCACATTTGCTCTAGGTTGTAGGAACTGCAGACACTTAGAACTCTCTCTCTACTGCCTGCCAGATTAGTGGTCAGCAGAGTTCTTTATGCCACTGGTAACAAAACTCTTCTATTCCTTTCACTTGGAGTGCCATAGAAAAGGGAAATGAAACCACTGTCTCAGTTTCAAGTCTAATGAATTAATCAAAAAGACAGTAAAAAAATAGCAAGTAACTTTCGTTGATGATATTTCCCCAAAAAGACGCCCAAATATCTACTGGATGATTTTCTCTCCTATCGAACACTGGCTACTCTGCCGGGTTTAAACAAATTTGGAGACAACCTCACATTTGTCTGCAAAACAAATACATTTTTAATTATCTTTGATTTTTTTTTTTTTA